>NC_092338.1:28030000-28307500 GCF_046630445.1 Rutidosis leptorrhynchoides | reverse complement strand
ATTCGTCCAACGCTGCCTCATGTTGTTCATCCAAAGAAGTTCGTTCTCAAATCATGCTCGCCCAACAATAAATTGCTTTAACTCAAAAACAAAAACGTGAGTCGTCTTTAATGAAAGTAATAAATTGCGCCTTTCGAATTTTCAACACAACCGTCAACCCGAACATGCCAAAGAAAGACCAAAAAATTCTTCAAAAGTATCGACAAAAAAATGAAGACGATCTTGTTATTCGACGAAGACGAAGAAAATGAAGAAGAACAACACAATGAAAACGAAGACGACGACCCGACTGAAGGGACCCGTCCTAATCCATCTGGACGAAGTCCATATCAATTACAAACGATTCACAATAGTTGATTACATCGCGAGGTACTTGACCTCTATATGATACATTTTACAAACATTGCATTCGTTTTTAAAAGACAAACTTGATTTACATCGAAAATTGACGGCATGCATACCATTTCATAATATATCCAACTATAATTGACTTAATAATAATCTTGATGAACTCGACGACTCGAATGCAATGTCTTTTGAAATATGTCATGAATGACTCCAAGTAATATCTCTAATACGAGCAAATGCACAGCGGAAGATTTCTTTCATACCTGAGAATAAACATGCTTTAAAGTGTCAACCAAAAGGTTGGTGAGTTCATTAGTTTAACATAAATAATCATTTTCATAATTTTAATAGACCACAAGATTTTCATTTCTCATAAATATACGTCCCATGCATAGAGACAAAAATCATTCATATGGATTGAACACCTGGTAACCGACGTTAACTTAATGCATAGAATATCCCCAAAACAGAACCTCTCGTCTGTTTAATAATCTCGAAGTACTAAAGCATTAGTACCCCGAATGGGACTTGTCAAGGTTCATAGATCTATTTTTAGGATTCACATCAATCAGGGGCTATTTCCCTAAATTCTTAGGTTACCAGACTTGAAGGGCGATATTCGGTTTAATAATCCAACCATAGAATGTACTTTTTAAGTACTTGTGTCTATTCCATAAAACATTTATAAAAGCAGCGCATGTATTCTCAGTCCCAAAAATATATATTGCAAAAGCATTTAAAAAGGGAGCAAATGAAACTCACAGTACTGTATTTCGTAGTAAAAATACATATGACGGTATTGAACAACTGAACAATGTAGGGTTGGCCTCGGATTCACGAACCTATATCATTTGTATATTTATTAATACACATAATTGAAATCGGACAATATATATATAAATTTATTAGTTATATTATTTTTATATTAAAATATATATATATTTCATATATTCATTTTGTATATGAAAATATTAATTTTGTTATGTTATATGTATTATATATATATATATATATATATATATATATATATATATATATATATATATATATATATATATATATGTATATATATATATATGTATGTATATATATATGTATATATATATATATATATATGTATATATATATATATATATATATATATATATATATATATATATATATATATATATATATATATATCATTTGTCTGCTAAAATATAGTAATTATAATTAATACTGATATCATATTAATAATGATAAAAATGATAATAACTATAATACTTAATATATTACTAATAAAGATATTAAGGTTAATAATTTTGTTAATAATAATATTGATGATAGTTTTTAATTATAAATTTCATAGTGATAATAATAAATAACTTAGCAATAATAATAATAATAACTACAAATTGTAACTAAAATAATAATAATAATAATAATAATAATAATAATAATAATAATAATAATAATAATTGATAATTACTACTTTAGTAATTATGATAATTATAATAACAATAATAATTATTAACAATAATAATACTAGTAATAATAATAATGATAGAAATAAATAAGAAAAATAAAAGAGTATACCCTTCTTTAAAAAAAATTGCTCCAAACGGGACTTGAACCCACGACCTCTCAGACACCCAATATAACACTCAAACCATCAGGCTAATGCCCATTTTTCTGTTTTAATACACTCTACCTAAATATATAACCCGTATGATTTCAGTGTCTTCTTCTTCATCTTCCATTTTCAATTTCAATTCAGCAGTCAACCATTAAAGTTACCAGATTAGTTTAGGCTTTTAAAATAAATACCGAAATATTTAGAAAGTGAATAATTTACTTAGCAACGTTTTTTTTAAAAAAATATATAGTAAAACAGCTTCAGCTATTGTTCGAGAAAACAGAAAAAAAAGAATTTCAAACTTTGATTTCTAAATCATTTTAGGTAAAATTTATAACAGGAAAAATATTGCATTTCATTCCTATAAACATCTTGAATCGTCAATTAAGCACAATTCATCACAGAAGTTTCAAATTCCAACTAAGAACAAAGTTTGACTTTTCTGAAATTAAACTTTGACCTTGAAATTCATTTCCGTTTTATCGAATTAAAATCTGAAATTGTGCGTATACAATCACGACATGAATAAGAAAAGATTTGAATTCTTACTTTTCCTCAATTTGCTCCGAATTAGATCAATTGCTAAATGGTTTTTGAGTTTATGACATAACGAGATAAAGAGAAGAAAAAAAAATAATAACTATCCAGCATTTGTTTTTTTTTTTAATCTTACAGCTATCAGCGATGATAAACTTATTGGGATTAAATGATTGATACAGAAGTTAAAAAAATTGATAAACAATGTGTGTAGGGTTCGATATGCAGTCACGGGTCAGAAGAAAACAGAAGGAGAAAGCAATTAACTGATATATACGCGTTTTATTTATTCATTTATTTTTACATATAATATAATAATAATAATAATAATATTAATAATAATAATATTAATTAATAATAATTATATCAATAATAATAATAATACTATTAATAATAATAATAATAATTATAATAAATAATAATAACAATACTAATAATGATAGTTATAAATATGATATTATTTATAATAATAATAATAATATACTGTATTATTTATAATAGTAATGATATCCTAAAACAATATAATGATTTTTTTAGTGAAAAATGATAATAATAATTCTAAAATAATAATAACTATAATGTAACAAATATCATATATCAATTTTATATCTATGTATTATCAGTTTAATAATATTAATAATACTGATATTAATACTAATATTAATATTTATATTTTAATGAAAGTATATAAAATAACTATATTTTAACTTTTAATTACATATATTAATATTACTTTTTATTAGTTATGTAATATCATAATATATATATATATATATATATATATATATATATATATATATATATATATATATATATATATATATATATATAATAACATACATTGAATATTTAATATATATATATATATATATATATATATATATATATATATATATATATATATATATATATATATATATATATATATGTACATAGAGTATACATACAATCAGAAATTTTTGTATCACAATCATATATATATATATACATATATATATATACATATATAAATATATATATATATATATATATATATATATATATATATACATATATATACATATATATATACATATATATATATATATGTATATATATATCTATATACTTTCATTGCTACATATTTAATTTTATTTTAAGTATCAAATAAGTAATATATTAATTATATATATTGAAACAAATAATTTCAGAGTATAACATTAAATACTTTATTAACATTGTCATATTATGTAAAATTCAATCTATTCTCTATATTTAAATAAACAGTTTTAAATAACAAGTTTAAGTTTTTCTTCATATTAATTAAATCACATGTTAGTTCGTTATTATAATTAATTTATAATATATAATTAATTACATGTATAGTTGTTTATATATTCATTTCTATTTACAGTTAAAGGTTCGTGAATCGTCGAAAGCAGTCGAAGGTCAATTGAATATATGAACATCGTTTCAAAAATTTTTAGACTCAACATTACATACTTTTTCTATCGGAATCATATAAAAATTAAGTTTAAATTTGGTCAAAAATTTCCGGGTCATCACACCGATACCTCTCGAGTAGTTTCATTTTTATAATAATAAGTTTGGTTTTTATTTAATTATGTAACGTTTTTATTTAATTATGTAATGCCTTTTATTTTTAATTATGTAATGTTTATTTTTAATAATGTAATGTTTTTATTTTATTTAATAAAAAGTTATTTGTATTTATTGTATAATTTTAAATTGGTTAAAGTTTGAAATGTAGTGTGACATAATGAGTGTTTAATGAAAGGAATGTGAAAGAAATGTTAAAGTGTTTGTGTTGATGTGACGCTGATATAGAGGAGAGAAGTTCAGTGAAAATGGAGAATGATAACAAGTAGCCTAATCCTTCTTTTTTTTTTTTTTTTTTTTTAAAGACAGTATAATATTATATATAAATAAAAAACTAGCAAGTTGCTAGACATTACAACGATTATACAAACATGCCGATAAAGTGACGCAACAAGCCTACACGAGTACATGACTATTAAGATCAGTGGCGAAGTCAGAATTTTAAACCAGTGGGGTCATAAATCGTCGACGTTTGAGCTTTACCTTTTTTTGGAAATAAATAACTACGTAGTTGACAATGTCTTGTTTTCAAATGAAGTTTAATGGGTTTTTTTTCCAGTTTGGTTACGCTAAAAGTCTAATATTCTTGTTTTATTTGAGGAATCTTAAAAAAAAAACATTTTTTATGAAAAGATTGGTATTGGAAGAGTAAAATTGTATCTTGAAAAATTTATTTGAAAAATTGCAATTAAAAATGCAACTTTATTAGATAATAAGTAATTAAGCATTTGAACAGGGGACATCTCATTACTTTAAATATGTACATCTAGTATTCTTTCAATATAAAATGTACAGTAAATAAATACTATGTTCAAAGTGTTTTTTAGGAAAAATTGCTACTCCGTATAAATCAAACGTAATTTACATAAATTAAAATAACTCAATTGCACTTAAGGAAAAATTGCTACTCCGTATATGACATATTCTTAGATATTCTTAGATAAAAGAATAGTTGAATGGGGTCAATCACCATTTTATGAAAGTTACACCAAAATAATTACATTGTTTAGACCAATAGAAGAAGTTTGAGTGGGGTCAGTTGACGCCATAAACTTATACTTGGCTACGCTACTGATTAAGATATCATACATATCAATGTGCCAACACGACGACCCTAAAACCTCTAACACGACCAATCCCTAAACACTACCAACACTCGAAACTTTCAACCAATTAGTCAATAATTCAAAGCGACCCACGAAAACCACGACCAACCCAATAGCGAAAAAACACCAATAAACCCGAAGAAAGATCCAACAATCAAAGCATTAAAACTATCATCCGAGCCCAATATAAGTCATTACCATAAAAAGACAATCACCCGGTAGAATGCACGGTAAAGGAAACGACCATGAACACAACGACCAAAATCCACGAAATCTCTACCTAATTTCCTGTTTCTTCTCGCAAACCTTGCAACACATTTGGCTTCCAGTGACGTGTGGTATATAGATATGGCCCACGGCACTCTTAAGTCGTTGCCTCATGTACGTACTGTTGCCCCAAGACGAATTTAAGGGAACAACGACTCGTGACCCTTTATTCGGATGCGTGACACCTCGGAATATGAAAGATTTAAGATGCTTAATTGTACTAGCCATTTAAATAGTAATATTTATATTATATTATATTAATATTAATATTAATAATAATAAATATAAAAGTATAAAATATAAATATATACATCTAATCTTGTTATTCATTTATATTATTAAATATATAGTTGTATAGCATGGTAGTTATAAAAAATTATATAAATATCACTTTCTTTCTCATGATATAACAATTGGCAAACCAATATAAATAATTTTTAAAAAATAATTCTACGACAAAATTACACAAATATTTACTTTAATTTGTGTTACACAGAAAAAAATTCGACTGCGCGTTGCTGCGGATGTATTCAACATGCGGTCGAATTTGAATATATGTTGTTTGATACCTAATATATCTAGTAGGTTGGGTTGTTTGTTGGACGTTTATGTATATGTATGAAATATAGCCCAAAATTATATATTTACACTTTCTACCCTATAAAAGAGGAAACTTGAGGGTTCGTTGTGTAAATTGAGTGAAAGTTGAGGGACCGTTTATAATGTGAACGCAAACTCAAAACGACAATCCGCTAAAACTAAAACTACAAAAGTTGCCATGACATATGACATTTAGTATATAGGGATAATAATTAGTCACTTCACTCTTACGCTCCCCATTTTCTTCGTTGCCTATTATAGTTTCGTCCTCCTCGTTCTCCAACTGCCTAGCTCATATAACGTTGCCTTTTCAACTAGATGCTACTTCCTTCAGGGTCATCTTCTTTCGGTTTACAAATTTAGGTTTTCGATGTTTGGCATCCGCTTAGTTTGTAATTTTTTGCGACAACAAATTTACTCCGGTCGGATTCTCACATATTTTCATCTTGCTGGTTTGTTTGGACCATGGCATTACTCCGGATTTATTGCGTATAGTTTGGGTGACTCCATGTTCAAGTTGTACATCGAGTGTTTTGATATATACTATATTAATTCGCATAAGTTTGTTCAATAATATATATATATATATATATATATATATATATATATATATATATATATATATATATATATATATATATATATCGTATGCTGCTTTGATAATTGTATAGGGATAAGTCAATTGATGTCACAAGAATTTTATGATGTTTGTCAGGTTGTATCATTTGGAAGTACTATTTGAATTAAAATATTTTTTCGTTGATTAGACAGTGAGCGAAGACCAAGTGTTTTATAAAACCCGTCAATCACGCTTCCATTGTCTTAAAGTCACATGCAATCAATAAAAGTGGTACTGATCACTGACAAGGGCGTTTTTCTTTGACATATACGTTTCTCCGTATACATCCGTACCCATTCAACTCCTTGCTTGGACTCACTTTCAACTCCCTTAGCCCAAACAAATTTTTACTCATTTTTTACTATACAGTACTAGATACTAGATATAATACTCTTGATTGTGCTTAAAAGTGTATAGGTAAAATTTGTGACTTACGTAAAAAACCATTGTAATTCGGTTAACATTTATATGATTCTTAGGGTGAAGAAGAAATGATCGCTTGTATACTTGATGATGTTTGTACCCACTTAATGTTATTATACTTTTTAAAATAAATAAATAAATAATACACCCTCCGCTTCATATTAATCGTCGAAAGACAAAAACCACATAGTTTAAAGAAGTGTTATAAGAGTATTGTATTTTCTTTTTACTTTACAGTTTTACCCATGCTTTTTTCTTTCCCCCTTTAATTATATCCAGATACATTAAGGGCATAATAGAACTTAAACTTCTTATTCTTTTCAATTTATGGAAGCGGACAATTAATTTGGAACATCCTTAAAATAGAATACTGCACAATCAATATGAGACGGAGGCACTACTCGGTAATGAATACGTACTAGTATGAAAAATTAAAAGGTAATAATGTAATGAATATTGTTGTTAGCTCTTTTGATTGAATTTGTTGTAGCTACCCGAAATCAAATATGGATTGGACATTGTGGTTGAAAGACCCAATGAACTAATATTTAAATAATTAGTTTCAATAAAATTTATAGCCCTTCTAAAAAGAAGTGATATGTACACAACTATTATGCTTTAATTTATTGTACTGTACAATACTATAAAGCATAGTTTATAGTTGTGTATATAACAATAATGGATTATGTATATATAATCACCCTTCTAAAAAATATGAATCTTAAAACTCTATTCATAATTACTTATGGATGACAACTTTTTTTTTTTGGCAAAAGACTAGAACTTTATATAAACGAAAGGTAATTCATCAAAAGATGAAAAACCTAAAAAAACATGATACAAACAAACCCGACATCTAAAGCCCAAAACAAACAACATATAGGCACTTAATTTTAGGTAATTGATTTTTAATATCATTAATTGTCTCTCTAAAATATTTGAATTATGACACACTTATGTTTTTTGATCTTAGTTGTTATATCTGATCGTTACCTTGATTATGATTGACTTTTTTCGTTACTTACAATTTTTTAAACAATAACCAAAATTTTGGATATAGTTAATCTTTGTTATTGAGGTATGCATTTTCTCTGGTTATCTTTTCAATTTTTATTTCCTAGAATAGAACAATTATTTATTCATACTATTCTTGTAAATCTTCATATTTGTACCGCAACTATTTACACAACAACAATACTCGATCCCGTATATGCGAGATATGGGAGAAGTGAGATGTAGACAATCCTTTCTCTACCCTAGAATAGAAGATAAATCGATTTTCTAACCACGAGTCGAGGAAAAAAAAAAATTCACCCACGGGAAAAATATCCTTCTCTTTATTCCAAGTTACGGCAACTATTTGTACATTATTTAAAGAGCTTGGTTAATATCGTTATGAATAATATTCATTGGAGATTGTAAACATTTTCTTGTAATACTCCGTAGTTGGCTTACAAATCAATCAATCAATCAAACTTTACAAAAGTAGGAAATTAAGCAGTAACTTTTTACAGTAACAAATAAATAAAATAAATTATTTATCATTTAATTAATTTAAATTATTTGAAATAAAATAAATATAGTGACAATTGTACTGGCAGGTACCTCTAATTGTACCCGAAATTTTCTCATCCCCTGTATATATGCGCACTCACATTCCCCCATCCTCAGTATCACACACGCTCTTTGTACACACAATAAACAAACAAAAATGAAGAAGTTAATTCGCCGTCTTTCACGCGTCGCCGACTCATCTCCATACTCTCTACTCCGATCAGAATCACGCCAACTCCAATCCTTTCGTACAACAGCAGAACGTCGCCGTTCCGGCACAGTACCTGTCGGACACCTACCGATCTACGTCGGAGATGAGATGCAACGATTCGTCGTAAGTGCGGACTTATTAAAGCATCCGATCTTCCTCAATTTGCTCAATCAATCTGCTCAAGAGTACGGTTACGAACAACAAGGCGTTCTTCGTATTCCGTGCCACGTGTACGCTTTTGAACGTTTTCTAGAAGCTGTTACGAGCCGGTAATGTTTGCCGATTTGATGCGATGATAGCGCATGAGTCGTTACGTTTTCTTATTTTAGGTTTTTCTAATGACTTGTTAATTAATCAGTTTGTTAGATTGAGGTTAAATCGGATCAAATCGGATCGGTTTCTAGTTTTTTCCGCCTGTATGTGTATATACACTACTTTAGTTTTTGTATTGCAACTAATTTTCATACATGGTTAAAAGTATTAATTTAACTTTGTTTTTATGGATCTTATGTCGATATGTTAATTTGCTCATGTACGTTACGTATATGTACAGCTTCAATATAATTTTCTGTAGTTGTTACTTGTTAGAAGTTACTTTCGTAAATCGCGATCATATTACTCGTACCTTACATTTTTAGTTTCGTGATTTACTTGTTAAATCTGGCGATCATAACTGCTTATTTTTTATTTTTACTTTTTGTAATGATAATGATAATGATAATGATAACGATGATATTGCGCATTCAAGGAGCACTAATTATCGGATTATGTGGAAATTAAAAAAATAATACTACTACGTAAAAAATAAAAGTGGTTCGTTGGTAATTGGCTCTTGAGAATAGCAAATAACGTACATTATTAACCGAGACGGTGATATTTTTGAGTCGTGAATCATATACTCGTATTAATTAATTTTTTATTATCAAATATTCTTTACAGTACTACTCCGTAATGTACATGTACAACATACATTATAAAATATGATTGCTGATGTATGAATCACTTTTCAAATATTTTTGTTTCCTTTAAATTACACTCAAATTAAAAAAGCTCGATTACAGTTTTTAAATTATATGATTGCTGATGTATGAATCACTTTTCAAATATTTTTGTTTCCTTTAATTTACACTCAAAATTAAAAAAGCTCGATTACAGTTTTTAAATTAATTTCATAACGAAAATTGTGTAGCGCAAGTGGATTTTCATTATTAAAAGTACGAGTATGATAATGCGATAGTACGGAAGGAATCGTGGAACTGGTAGAAACCTTGTTGATATAAATAATACGGAGTACTTCTTAATCGAAAATAATCCTTGTTTCATACTAGTTACATATTCTTATCTTACCATTTGGAGAAAATAATCCTTGTTTTATACTGGTCGTTACATATATCATTTATTTAATTGATGAAATTTTCAATTAAAAGGATAGGTTAATTTAAGGGGATTAATATAATACACGACCGATTTTTACTTATACACAACCAAATATGCTTTTGATTGTGTATATGTAAATGGTTGTGTATATATCATCACCCTTAATTTAAGTACTGTATTATTTTAAGGTAGCGTAATCTGCTCTTCAAAATCCGATGACACGGATTCCACCGTTACAAAACATGCCGTATCATCAACAGCTTTGCGCACTAAAATCAACACAACGTACATGGAGGTTAATAAACAAATAAAAAGAATATGATGTATTATTTTATTTTTTTAACTCTTTAATCGTTTGACATTTTATGATTTAGCAATTAGCAACGCTATTGCCCCGTATTATCAAACACTTCATCACCAACTAGACTTCCACATCAACATTTCCTCTTCGATATTTCGTGCCTTTGTGGAGAAGATAGAATCAATACTACGCATTTCATCACCATCACATAAACCGATTATATTAATTAAATACAATAACATGTACGTAGTACATGTATAACTAGACCGTGCTGAAATACACTTGATGCTTCAAAATCACAAAACCCAACAACAGGATCAGAATTCAATGAGATCCCAAATTTTTTTCATAACTAATTATATTTGAATAATACGTTAGTAGTTGTTTAACTTTAAAAACTATAAAATTTAAAAAATATATGTTATCTGAGTAGTTAAATTTAGTGGCGTCTTATACAATATAAAGGAAAAATCATATATTCAAAAAATATATGAGGTTCTGTAGTTAAATTTAATGATGCCTTATACAATTTAAAGATTATTGTATACATAAAAATTTTAAAATAATGATTTATCATGATCCCAAAAGCTGTAAGCTAGAATCGTCAAGACAAGGGTGAAGTTAAGAATTTAAGTGATTGGAGTCATGAACCAAATTAATAAATTAATAATTAACTTGTCAAAATATGACACCTTTTTTTTTTTTTTTTTTTTTTTTTTTTTTTTTTTTCCTCATTACCATCACAACCACATTTGGTTTACAACCATTGTTCAAATACTAGAACAAGTTTAGACAATACATCATGTTAAATGTTTACAACACCGGACACACAAGAACCTTAAGGTTTAATCAAAACATCCCTTTAATGAGCATGACCGTCGGGATCATTACCAAAAGTGTCTTCCAAAATCCGCTGCAAGCAAGCTAGGACAAACTCTTACCTTTGTTCTTCGAAGTACCACAATCTAAAAAGGTAAACCACGAAAGGAGTAAGCTACAATGCTTAGTGAGTGCAATACTTATATGTATATATATATAAATTACTTACTTGCGCAACTTACACATAACTGCATACAAGATAGCATCAATAAAGCAAACATACACAACCAAGTACAAGCTAGCATGTTAAATTACATAAAACAAAAATGTAACACGCTACACTACCAAACGAACATCATACAAGGCAAAAATGGTTAACCATTCCCGAACGTGCTAACCATCAAATGAATAGCACCAACAACCCGTGTACACGGCCAACAAAGGCGCCTCCCGGATGGCACCACCATGTACACCCGAATGAGGTTAACGAAAAGTGTGGTCTCAATTGGTAACACTTCCCACATCCTTACAAGTGGCCAACAAAGAGTGGACGTCAAAGTAATCGCACTCACCGCTTTCCCCAAACGCAATGTGGCCAACAAAGAGCGAGTCATTTTTAGAGACATCACTGTCACACCCCCTAAATGGGACCGGGGGTAACTGTGTGACAACCCGGAAATTTCCGATGAAATTTAAACTTTATCTTTAAATAATGTACTGTTTCCGACACGATAAGCAAGGTCTGTAATGTTGAAATCTCAAAAACTTTGAATTGTGTTCATGTAATCAATTACCCTTTGACTGTGCATGACGATTCACGAACATTTATGTGTATATAGATATATATATATATATATATATATATATATATATATATATATATATATATATATATATATATATATATATATAATATAGTTATAATAATTGAAAACGTTAACAAAGTTTTAGATGTATAATACTTTACATAAACGTATTTGTTTCAATATATGTTTAATATATTTATCGACGGAATTAAAAGATAATATTAAATGATTGAATTATCAGATACATTGTGATATGATTACGAGTCTATGTTATGAGGTCCACTGTGATTTAAGAAATCTATTCTTTTTGACAACATTCGGAAAATGGTAAAGTGATTAATTAGTAAGAACAAATGTGTCAATTAACGGGAACTAGACAAGGGTTAGTGAAAATTCCTGATTAATTTCCAATTCATGTTTTATAATATTTTCCTCGTGACCTTGATAAGATAACTATGTTAACTTTCATTTTATTTAATGTGAAAGTAAGAACGTGGAGTGTAAATAACTTAGAGGTTGGATATCGACAAGTTAAGTAACTCGATATTTTTCATTAAGATGATTTCATACGTGTATTTAACCTTTGGACTTTATCCCATGCTTCACCAACAGACTGTAATTTAAAAACTTGAAACCTATTATGAATATATATAATTCTATTTTTCTAAAACGTTTTATGATATAACGAGTTCCATTATTTTAACCTTTTAACAAAATGATTCTTAAATATATTTAGTTTTGAAAAACAAAATCATATTTATTTGATTTAGTTCCAAACGTACAAAAACGTTTCCAGTTTAAAAAGAACTTTATTATTAAAACGTATATAACTTTTATAAATATCTAGAACCACTTTTGACAACTCATTTCTTAGCCAATATGATAAAGATAACGATATTTATGTATTATTTTATTAAATATATATAACGATTTAAATTAATATTATATATATTTATACGCGTATTATACGTACATAGTTTTATACTTTTACTAAACTTTAACTTTACCTTTTACTTTACTTTTACTTTACTTTAACTTTAATAATTCACTTTAATAATTCATACTTTAATAATTCACTTTAATAATTCATACTTTAATAATTCGCTTTAATAATTCATACTTTAATAATTCAAAAATCTATTATAAATAGAATTCAATAGGTTTCATTATTTCATAGAAACTTGAAAATATATTTCTCTAAACTCTCTCAATCGATTTACATATATATATTTACTCAGTATTATTTCAAGATATTATTAGTATACATAAAAAACTACGACGGAGTTATGTTCAGGCGATTTCAAAATAAGTTTTCAAACGGGATAGAGCTAAGGAAATTATGGGTTATAGCTATGGAGGTTATGGGTATTGTTCGAGGGTATTGCTCGTGAGGTCAACCTAACGTTTATCATTTTCGTTGCGTCTACGTACTTTCCTGCAATATTGAATCTCAATATTGATACGTGAGCACTCATAGCTTAACTTTTATATATAAATAGTGTATCCCCGACTAGTGCTCGAGTATATAGGATTATGCATGACTTGTACGTTTGATATTGTCATTAGATAGGTTATGTTGAATCCTGAATTAGATACACATGCTACTGAGATAAGGTATATGATATGCATGTCATTGGAAAGCTAGCAAAAAATTAAGAACTTTTCATTTAGAACTCGAATGGTTTCGATGAACGGATTAAAAGATATAGTCAATTGAATTATCTATAATTTTATGTATTATTGTTAAAATGATTATTATTATTACTATCGTCGTTATCGTTATCGTTATCGTTATCATCGTTATTATCGTCATTATTATTATTATCTAATAATTATTATTATTATTATTATTATTATTATTATTATTATTATTATTATTATTATTATTATTATTATTATAATTAATATTTTTATAAAAACTATCATTTTATTATTTTTATCGTTATTATTTTTATTAAAAGAATCATTAATATTAAAACTATCATTTTTTATGATTTTAATAGGAATATCATTCTTATTATTAAATATCATTATTATTATTATTATTATCATTATTAAAAATTATCATTTTGAATAGAATTATTATTTTTATAAAATATTATTATTATTACAGTTAATAATAAAAAGTATCGTTATTATTAAAATTATCATGATTAGAATAATCATTTTATATAATTAATATCATCATTAGTAAATATAAATATTGTTATTGTTATTATTAGTAGAATAATAATAATTATTATTATTATTACAAAATAATACAAATTTTACTCATTATTATTATTATCAATATTATTTTATCGAATAAATAAGTGATACAAAGACATTTTTACCACACGTTATATAATTACATTAATAATACATACCACTATATTTTTTGTGATATTAAGTGAACTTAATAAATTTTATTACTTGAGATATATAAAAATATATTTTTATCATATATAAATTTTAATATAAATTTTATTAATAAATGACATGTATTAATTACTCTAATAAAATCTGATAAATATATGTAAATACATATAACGACTATATTTAAATTATATTATAAACATGTATAGATTTTAGAAGTCATTTTGGTTAAGTTGACTTTTGTTGACTTTTGCATATTAGTCTCGAGCATTAGGATTGTGGTACATTATGAATTGACCTAAATTGTTAGACAAATATTGACCAACATATGAATATATATAATTAATATAGGTTCGTGAATCCGAGGCCAACCTTGCACTTGTTCAATGACGTTATATGTATTTTTACTATGAAATAAAGTATTGTGAGTTTCATTTGCTCCCTTTTTAAATGCTTTTCCAATATATATTTTTGGGACTGAGAATACATGCACTTTTATAAATGTTTGACGAAATAGACACAAATAATCGAGACTACATTCTATGGTTGAATTGTTATACCGGATATCGCCCTTGTTGAACGTGGTAGCCTAAGAATTGGTGTTTATTATAATTGTCACCAATTGACGCGAATCCTAAAGATAGATCTATGGGCGTTGACACACCCCAGTCAAAGAATTTGAACTGCTTTAGTACTTCGATGTTTATATGTTTGGGGATATTCTAGATGCATTTTGTTAATATCGGTTACCAGGTGTTCAATCCATATGAATGAATTTTAAACACTTGCGAGTGTATGATTATTGAACAAATAAAATCTTGTGGTCTATTAAAATTATTGAAATGATTGATTACGATAAACTAATGAACTCACCAACCTTTTGGTTGACACTTGAAAGCATGTTTATTCTCAGGTTTGAAAGAAATCTTCCGCTGTGCATTTGCTCATTTTAAAGATATTACTTGGTGTCTTTCATGGCATATTTCAAAAGATGTTGCATTCAAGTTGTTGAGTTCGATAAAGATTATTGTTAAGTAAATGACAGATTAGGTCATTTATAGATTGGATATTATGAAATGGTATGCATGCCTGTCATCTTTCGATGTAATAAAAGTTGTCTTTTAAAAACGAATGCAATGTTTGTAAAATGTATCATATAGAGGTCAAATACCTCGCAATGTACCCATATGTTATTGTATTCATCCTTATGGATTGGGATGGGTCGCTTCATGTGGTATCAGAGCGGTGGTCTTAGCGAACCAGGTCTGCATTAGTGTGTCTAAGTGATAGTCGTTAGGATGCATTAGTGATTCTGGACTTCGACCTTAGTTGCATGTCAAAAAGTTTTGCTTATCATATCTTGTCGGAAACCATGCTTATCATCTTAAGTCTAAACGCGTCTTACTGCATTCATTGCATAGATAATGTATAGACAAAATTCATATCTTAGCGTATCTGCTAATTCATATCTTAGCGTATCTGTTACTGTAAACTTTGTCTGACATATTCCGTAAATTCCTCCGTTATCTACGAAATCTTTTGGTCTATATATATTGATATTCTATGTAATTAGAATACCATCCGATAGCCAGAAATCATTTCATATCGAAAAATCTTTTATTCAATCGTACGAAATGGAACTCGTCACTAGTTCAAGCTCATCGGATTTCGAAATGGAATCCCACTCAAACTCCGAAAGCAGTGTGACTAGAATGGATCAACCAATCAGCCATCATCTATTCTGGATGAATTGGGGATGGGTTCGTAGCCTCCTTAATCATTGGAGACAAGAAGAAGGCGATCATTTCCATCCACCACATTGCCCTCTTGGCGAAGAACCTAAACCACTTACCGGCGAACCTGTCCGAAACACCATTTTATCTCTCATTTCAAGAGTTTCTCGTCATGATTATATACTATACCAAATTCTAGATCTTATTTATCCGCTCGTCTGAACTGACAATCACCCCGGTGTAATAGAAGAAGTCAACGAGCTTCGCGCTCGGGTAGTGGCTTTGGAGAATATGGTGCGAAGGTTACAAATGTAGTGACCCAAACTTTTCCATGTTTATATATATTAAATGAAATTGATATTTATATGATTAAGTGTTTTCAACATGTTAAGCAATCAAACTTGTTAAGACTTGATTAATTGAAATAGGTTTTATATAGACAATTGACCACCCAAGTTGACCGGTGATTCACGAACGTTAAAACTTGTAAAAACTATATGATGTCATATATATGGATATATATATATATATATATATATATATATATATATATATATATATATATATATATATATATATATATATCCATATATATATATATATATACATATATATATATATATATATACATATATATATACATATATATACATATATATATATATATATATATATATATATATATATATATATATATATATATATATAGTTAACATGGTATTATGATAAGTAAACATATCATTAAGTATATTAACAATGAACTACATATGTAAAAACAAGACAACTAATTTAAGGATTTCGAAACGAGACATATATGTAACGATTATTGTTGTAACGACATTTAATGTATATATATCATATTAAGATATATTAATACATCATGATATCATGATAATGTAATAATTTAACATCTCATTAGATATAATAAACAATGGGTTAACAACATTTAACATGATCGTTAACTTAAAGGTTTCAAAACAACACTTACATGTAACGACTAACGATGACTTAACGACTCATTTAAAATGTATATACATGTAGTGTTTTAATATGTATTCTTACACTTTTGAAAGACTTCAAGACACTTATCAAAGTACTTCTACTTAACAAAAATTCTTACAATTACATCCTCGTTCATTTTCATCAACAATTCTACTCGTATTCACTCGTATTTGTACTCGTACAATACACAACTCCTAAATGTATTTACTATTGGTATATACACTCCAATGATCCGCTCTTAGCAGCCCATGTGAGCTACCTAACCATGTGGGAACCATCATTTAACATCTAGCATGAAATATCTCATAAAATTACAAACTAATGGAGCCTATATGGAGAGCCTTAGTTCACGTGAATGTTGGTACTCACAAACACATTCACTTTGCAATTTTCTTGAATCAAACTACTCTCTCTCAAGTGTTCTTCCTTTGTTCTAAGTGTTCTTCATCATCTTCAACAAAATCTAGCTCAATCTAGTTCATAAATCCATACATAAACTAAGTTATAAAACAACTACTCATGAACACACCAACAACACTTCCAAGTTTGCTAGCTTACTTCCAATCTTGAAAATCCACTTTGAGGGATCATCCAAACTCAAGAAATCTTTCTTATTTACAGTAAGATATCTTTCTAATATAAGGTAATACTCATATTCAAACTTTGATTCAATTTCTATAACTATAACAATCTTATTTCGAGTGGAAATTTTACTTGAACTTGTTTTTGTGTCATGATTTTGCTTCAAGAACTCTCAAGCCATCCAAGGATCCTTTGAAGCTAGATCTATTTTTCTCATTTCCAGTAGGTTTATCCACAAAACCTGAGGTAGTAATAATATTCATAACATCATTCGATTCATATATATAAAACTACCTTATTCGATGGTTTAAACTTGTAATCACTAGAACATAGTTTAGTTAATTCTAAACTTGTTCGCAAACAAAAGTTAATCCTTCTAACTTGACTTTTAAAATCAACTAGACAAATGTTCTATATCTATATAATATGCTAACTTAATGATTTAAAACCTGAAAACACGAAAAACACCGTAAAACCGGATATACGCCGTCGTAGTAACACCGCGGGCTGTTTTGGGTTAGTTAATTAAAAACTATGATAAACTTTGATTTAAAAGTTGTTCTTCTGGGAAAATGATTTTTCTTATGAACATGAAATTATATTCAAAAATCATGGATAAACTCAAAGTGGAAGTATGTTTTCCAAAATGATCATCTAGACGTCGTTCTTTCGACTGAAATGACTACCTTTACAAAAATGACTTGTAACCTGTATTTCCGACTATAAACTTATGCTTTTTCTGTTTATATTCATAAACTTAAGTTCAATATGAAACCATAGTAACTTGAATCACTCAAAACGGATTTAAAACGAAGAAGTTATGGGTAAAACAAGATTGGATAATTTTTGTTATTGTAGCTACGTGAAAATTGGTAACAAATCTATATTAATCATATCCTAGCTAAATCATATTGTATTATACATGTATTCTAATATATTATGTAATCTTGGGATACTATAGACACGAATACAATGTTTTGACATATCAAATCGACCCATCTATATATATATTTCGGAACAACCATAGACACTCTATATGCAGTAATGTTGGAGTTAGCTATACAGGGTTGAGGTTGATTCCAAAATATTATATATACTTTGAGTTGTGATCTAGCCTGAGGCTTGTATACACGAGGTCGTGGATTGATTCGAGATAATATATATTGCTTTATTTCTGTACATCTAACTGTGGACAACTAGTTGTAGGTTACTAACGAGGACATCTGATGTAACGTCCTCCCAATAGGGTCTGGAAGGAACGTCACTAATATCAAAACATACCAACATATTATAATAAACGAGAACAATACTAAATGATGAATTTAACTTTAATGAGTACGCAGCGGAAAATGAAATGTCGTTACAATGACAGGAATGACAATATCGTAAATGTTCACATGCAGAAGTAATAAATGCGATATCTCTTGATCCTATGTCCAAGTAGCATCACATAAGCGGTAAGTATAAGAGCTTGAATCAAACAGCACCTGAGACAAAACATGCTAAAGTGTCAACCAAAAAGGTTGAGTGAAGTTCATAGGTTTAACAAAAGTTTGACCGTTGTTTTAGACCACAAAATTTAGTTTGTAAGGTTGATCTCCCGCAGGATCAAAAAGTTATGCCAATGCATGATATTTAGACTAAACGTTCAAGTTTGCCCCATGACAAGTTGTGTCTGTCCTTGTCGGTTTAATTTCATTATTAAGTAATACAAAGACTTAGTCAAATGTATCGGGGACGTTACTCTCGATAGGCCTACCCCCAATAATTAAGCATGCCGCAGCAATTAAAAATATCACTGTAGGGACTTAGTCGGACATAGCCGGGTATAGCATAGTTTAACAGTTTGGTACTTGTGTCTAAAGTGTAAAAAGTAAAAACAGCATGTGTCTCACCCCAAGTAAAAGTAAGTAAGTTTGCTAGCAATAAAGAGGGGCTAGGAATTCACCTTAGTAAGTAGAGAGAGAGTTATTCCTCGGAATAAAGAGTTGAACGAGTGAGCAGGAAAGTCAACCTATTGACATTTAAGAGTAGTTAAGTGTTTTGCCCATGTTTAAGTTTAAGTATGTGTTTAAGTATAGTTTGTTTTACTAAGTTTCTATTCCTAGTAAGTTACTATTTTTATAAAGTTTCCATTTTTAGAAAGTTTCTTATTTTACTAAGTTTCTATGACTAGAGAGTTTCTACTTTTATTAGTGTTTTCCATTTTAGGATACTTGCCGTATTAGATAAGCTTCCAATCACCCCTTTCCCTTCGAATGGCTAATTTAGATCTAGGGGCTTGAGCCATAGGACCCTTTAAATCGGAAATCCAAACCCTCTGCCTAGAATCTCATAGAAACCATTCGTCAAGAAAGTTCGAAGATCTATACATCTCTAATACATATCCCAAAATGTTTTTATGTTACAATATAAGTAGTAGGTTGTAGGTGCTAGTAATAGTAATAGTGTATACATGTTATTTATTTTATTTTTAATTGCATATAATTTATAACATTATTTACATGTTTCGGTAAAAATAATAATCGAAGTAAAAAGTAAAAAGTAAAAAGTAAAAAAAATAAAAGTAAGAAAAGAATACTTACTAGTAGTAATTCTTCAAAGAGAGAATGAGAGAAATTTTGGTGTGAGTTTGAATGAGAAATGAGGGGTATTTATACTTGAAAAAATTAGGTAAAAAGAATAAAATAATTAAAAGAAAAAGAAATATTTTAATTCTTAATGGGATTTTAAAATTAAAAAGTATTAAATGTTAGGTCATGGAATAATGCACAAAATAAAATAATAAAAGTAGTTTTTCCATTACAATTTTTAATTAAAAAGTAATTTATTTATTTATTTTTTTTTCATTTATTTTAAGGATTTTTTTATATAAATAAACAAATTGATTTAATGCTTTTCTAAGAATATTTGTCAATAATATTTTATTTTATTTTTTATTTAATTAATAAATACAAATTTTGCATAAAAATAATAAATAATTCGGTATTTTGTATTTTTAATAATAATTATGATTTTAATTATTAAACTATAGTTTTAGTAAGTTTGTAAATATTATTACATTTATATATAATTGGATTTATTATATAGTTAAATATATAATACATTAACTAAATAATAAAAGTGATACAAAGTTTATATACTTAGTTAAATTATGTCAAATTATATAAATTAATAATATATTATTTATTTAAGCGTACATTGTTGACTAAAAATTACTATTCGGTCAATATTTAATTGTATATAACAACCCTTAATACATATAGTCAGACATATAACCCTAGGGTTAATTCAGTAATTTAGAAGTCGAAAAGTGAGGGTTGTTACAGTACCTCCCCGTTAATAAAAACTTCGTCCCGAAGTTTTAGGTAGACTTCTCAGATGCATCAGCGGTTGAGAAGATATGGGGATATTTCTGTTTTATTTGGTCTTCACGTTCCCCGGTATACTCGGGGCCACGTCGTGAATTCCAACGGATCTTAACAATAGGTATGGTGCTTTGTTTTAAGTGTTTAGCAGATCGGTCCATGACTTCTACGGGTTCCTCTAGGAAGTGCATTTTATCATCAATGCGAATGTCATCCAAAGGAATAACGAAAGTGTCATCAGCGAGACACTTTTTAAGATTCGAGACATGAAATACGTTGTGTACGCTGCTAAGTTCAGCAGGTAATTCTAATCGATAAGCCATGGGTCCGATCCTTTCAGTAATCTTGAAGGGTCCAACAAAACGCGGACTTAGTTTGCTTCGTTTACCAAAACGAACGACGCCTTTCCAAGGGGATACTTTCAACATGACTTTGTCACCAACTTGGAATTCCAAATCTTTCCGACCTTTATTAGCATAGCTCTTCTGTCGGCTGCGGGCAGTTTCTATTCGTTTCTTAATCTGAACTATCTTTTCGGTTGTCTCGTGTATGATTTCAGGACCAGTTAACTGTCTGTCCTCTAATTCATCCCAGCACAGTGGGGATCTGCATTTTCGTCCGTATAAGGCCTCAAAAGGTGCAGCCTTAATACTTGAGTGGTAACTATTATTGTAAGAGAATTCAACCAAAGGCAAATGTCTATCCCAGCCTTTGCCGAAGTCGATAACACAAGCGCGAAGCATATCTTCCAATGTTTGAATGGTTCGTTCACTTTGACCATCGGTTTGCGGATGATAAGCAGTACTCATGTCGAGTTGAGTTCCAAGAGCAGTTTGTAAGGATTTCTAGAATCTGGAAGTGAATCTACTGTCGCGATCGGATATTATTGATATAGGAACACCATGACGAGAGATAATTTCTTTGATATACAGTTGTGACAATCTCTCCATCTTGTCGGTCTCCTTGATCGGTAAGAAATGAGCAGATTTAGTAAGACGATCTACTATGACCCATATAGTATCATTGCCACTAGAAGTCTTGGGCAATTTAGTAATATAGTCCATAGTGATACATTCCCACTTCCACTGCGGAATATCGAGTTGTGTCAACAGACCAGAAGGCTTTTGATGTTCAGCCTTGACTTTCAAACAAGTGAGACACTTACTAACATAAGTAGCAATGTCGGCTTTCATATTAGGCCACCAGTAGAATTCCTTCACATCGTGGTACATCTTACTAGAACCCAGATGAATAGAATACCTAGTCTTATGCGCTTCATCCAAGACTAGTTCACGGAGATTACCGAAGCGAGGAACCCAAATTCTGTTGCCAAAGTACCGTGTACCATTAGCTTTCACTTGGAGTTGGTTCTCGAAACCGATAGGTCCTTCACCTTCGATAAGTCTTGGTTTAATAGCTTCCATTTGAGCTTCGCAGATTCATGATATAAGATTTGTTTTGATTTTCAGGTTTAAGGCACGAACACGTTTAACATCATCTTTTCAACTGAGGGCATCGGCAACTACATTTGGCTTGCCAGGATGATATTCCATCTTACAGTCATAATCGTTCAATAACTTGAGCCATCGGCTTTGCCTCATATTCAGCTGTTTTTGATCAAAGATATGTCGAAGACTTTTATGTTCAGTGTACACCGTAAACTGGGTACCATATAGATAATGTCTCCATATCTTTAATGCAAATACCACGGCACCTAACTCAAGGTCGTGTGTGGTATAGTTCTCCTCGTGTTTCTTCAACTGTCTAGATGCGTAGGCAATAACCTTTTCACGTTGCATTAAAACACAACCAAAGCCTTGCTTTGAGGCATCGCAGTAAACAACAAAATCGTCAGTACCTTTAGGTAAAGATAGAATCGGGGCTGTGGTCAACTTCTCTTTCAGAATTTTGAAAGCAGATTCCTGTTCTTCGGACCACTCAAACTTCTTCCCTTTTTGAGTTAGCTTCGTAAGAGGTTTGGCAAGAAGGGAAAAATCCTTTATGAATCTCCGATAATAACCGGTAAGTCCCAAAAATTGACGAATATGCTTCGCAGTCTTTGGTATCTCCCAGTTCTGGATAGCGGTAATCTTAGCTGGATCGACATGTTTTCCATTACTATCAACAACGTGTCCGAGGAATTGTACGGTTTTGAGCCAAAACTCGCATTTAGAAAACTTAGCGTAGAGTTGTTCCTTTCGTAAGAGTTCAAGAATCATGCGCAGATGTTGCTCATGTTCCTTCTCACTCTTGGAGTAGATCAAAATGTCATCAATGAAAACAATGACGAATTTATCGAGATAAGATTTGCAGACACGGTTCATGAGATCCATGAAAACGGCAGGAGCATTGGTCAAACCAAAAGGCATGACACAGAATTCATAGTGCCCATAACGAGTGCGAAAAGCAGTCTTAGGAATATCAGATTCTTTGACTCTAAGTTGGTGATATCCGGACCTAAAATCAATCTTTGAATAAACACTTGACCCTTGAAGTTGGTCGAATAGATCATCAATACGTGGCAACGGATAACGGTTCTTGATAGTAAGCTTGTTAAGTTCGCGGTAATCAATGCACATCCTTAACGTACCATCCTTCTTTTTAACAAATAGAATAGGAGCTCCCCATGGGGACGAGCTTGGACGAATGAAACCTTTATCCAATAGTTCTTGGAGCTGGTTGGAAAGTTCCTTCATTTCAGATGGTGCTAAACGGTATGGTGCTTTAGCAATAGGAGCAGCACCGGGAGCTAAATCAATTTGAAATTTAACTTGTCGAGGAGGTGGAAGACCAGGAAGATCTTCAGGAAACACATCGGGATAGTCTCTAACCACTGGTACATCTTCAATACGCTTCTCTTCCGATTCGATCAGCTTAACGTGGGCTAGAATGGCTGGATAACCTTTCATAAGGTATTTGAGGGTTTTGATATAGGAGATGATATTGAGATTGGAACCACTCTTTTCACCTTGGATGATGAGAGTATCTCCATTCCCCAATGGAACATTAACAGTTTTATCGTAACACATGATAGCAGCATGTAATGGACGTAACCAATCCATACCAACTACGACGTCAAAACTTCCGAGTTTGATCGGCTAAAGGTCTATCTTAAATTCTTTATCGGCTAAGATTAGGTTGCAGTTTTTATAGATTTTATCGACTTGCATGACCTTTCCATTGGCTACTTCTACTAATCTTTTAGTTTCTAAGGGTTGAGGCTTTTCAGCAAATAGGGTACAAAAATACTAGACACGTAACTTCTGTCGGCACCAGTATCGAATAAAATAGTTGCATAGAAATTATTGACAAGATACGTACCCATGATAACTTCATCTTCATCTCGGGCTTCAGCAGCAGTAATAACAAACGCACGACCCTTCGCAGCAGTAGCATTAGCTCCAGTAGCGGGATTATCTTTCTTCTTAGGACAATTTGGACTAATGTGTCCCTTCTCTCCACAAGTATAGCATGTAGGAGGAGATTTGGCCAGAACAATAGCCTTATCCTTCGGAGGAGTCTTACACGTCTTAGCAACGTGTCCCACTTTCTTACACAATACACAAACCGCAGTACACTTCCCCGGGTGATGCCTCTCACAACGAATACAGAAAGGATAAGTATGAAATGTCCCGTTCTTATTGATTAAAAACGTTCCATATTAATTGATTTCGTTGCGAGGTTTTGACCTCTATATGAGATGTTTCTCAAAGACTGCATTCATTTTAAAACAAACCATAACCTTTATTTCATCAATAAAGGTTTAAAAAGCTTTACGTAGATTATCAAATAATGATAATCTAAAATATCCTATTTACACACGACCATTACATAATGGTTTACAATACAAATATGTTACAACAAAATAAGTTTCTTGAATGCAGTTTTTACACAATATCATACAAGCATGGACTCCAAATCTCGTCCTTATTTAAGTATGCGACAGCGGAAGCTCTTAATAATCACCTGAGAATAAACATGCTTAAAACGTCAACAAAAATGTTGGTGAGTTATAGGTTTAACCTATATATATCAAATCATAATAATAGACCACAAGATTTCATATTTCAATACACATCCCATACATAGAGATAAAAGTCATTCATATGGTGAACACCTGGTAACCGACATTAACAAGATGCATATATAAGAATATCCCCATCATTCCGGGACACCCTTCGGATATGATATAAATTTCGAAGTACTAAAGCATCCGGTACTTTGGATGGGGTTTGTTATGCCCAATAGATCTATCTTTAGGATTCGCGTCAATTAGGGTGTCTGTTCCCAAATTCTTAGATTACCAGACTTAATAAAAAGGGGCATATTCGATTTTGATAATTCAACCATAGAATGTAGTTTCACGTACTTGTGTCTATTTTGTAAATCATTTATAAAACCTGCATGTATTCTCATCCCAAAAATATTAGGTTTTAAAAGTGGGACTATAACTCACTTTCACAGATTTTTACTTCGTCGGGAAGTAAGACTTGGCCACTGGTTGATTCACGAACCTATAACAATATATACATATATATCAAAGTATGTTCAAAATATATTTACAACACTTTTAATATATTTTGATGTTTTAAGTTTATTAAGTCAGCTGTCCTCGTTAGTAACCTACAACTAGTTGTCCACAGTTAGATGTACAGAAATAAATCGATAAATATTATCTTGAATCAATCCACGACCCAGTGTATACGTATCTCAGTATTGATCACAACTCAAACTATATATATTTTGGAATCAACCTCAACCCTGTATAGCTAATTCCAACATTCACATATAGAGTGTCTATGGTTGTTCCGAAATATATATAGATGTGTCGACATGATAGGTCGAAACATTGTATACGTGTCTATGGTATCTCAAGATTACATAATATACAATACAAGTTGATTAAGTTATGGTTGGAATAGATTTGTTACCAATTTTCACGTAGCTAAAATGAGAAAAATTATCCAATCTTGTTTTACCCATAACTTCTTCATTTTAAATCCGTTTTGAGTGAATCAAATTGCTATGGTTTCATATTGAACTCTATTTTATTAATCAAAACAGAAAAAGTATAGGTTTATTGTCGGAAAAATAAGTTACAAGTCATTTTTGTAAAGGTAGTCATTTCAGTCGAAAGAACGACGTCTAGATGACCATTTTTGAAAACATACTTCCACTTTGAGTTTAACCATAATTTTTGGATATAGTTTCATGTTCATAATAAAAATCATTTTCTCAGAATAACAACTTTTAAATCAAAGTTTATCATAGTTTTAAATTAACTAACCCAAAACAGCCCGCGGTGTTACTACGACGGCGTAAATCCGGTTTTACGGTGTTTTTCGTGTTTCCAGGTTTTAAATCATTAAGTTAGCATATCATATAGATATAGAACATGTGTTTAGTTGATTTTAAAAGTCAAGTTAGAAGGATTAACTTTTGTTTGCGAACAAGTTTAGAATTAACTAAACTATGTTCTAGTGATTACAAGTTTAAGCCTTCGAATAAGATAGCTTTATATGTATGAATAGAATGATGTTATGAACATATTACTACCTTAAGTTCCTTGGATAAACCTACTGGAAAAGAGAAAAATGGATCTAGCTTCAACGGATCCTTGGATGGCTCGAAGTTCTTGAAGCAGGATCATGACACGAAAACAAGTTCAAGTAAGATCATCACTTGAAATAAGATTGTTATAGTTATAGAAATTGAACCAAAGTTTGAATATGATTATTACCTTGTATTAGAATGATAACCTACTGTAAGAAACAAAGATTTCTTGAGGTTGGATGATCACCTTACAAGATTGGAAGTGAGCTAGCAAACTTGAAAGTATTCTTGATTTTATGTAACTAGAACTTGTAGAATATATGAAGAACACTTAGAACTTGAAGATAGAACTTGAGAGAGATTAATTAGATGAAGAAAATTGAAGAATGAAAGTGTTTTTAGGTGTTTTTGGTCGTTGGTGTATGGATTAGATATAAAGGATATGTAATTTTGTTTTCATGTAAATAAGTCATGAATGATTACTCATATTTTTGTAATTTTATGAGATATTTCATGCTAGTTGCCAAATGATGGTTCCCACATGTGTTAGATGACTCACATGGGCTGCTAAGAGCTGATCATTGGAGTGTATATACCAATAGTACATACATCTAAAAGCTGTGTATTGTACGAGTACGAATACGGGTGAATACGAGTAGAATTGTTGATGAAACTGAAAGAGGATGTAATTGTAAGCATTTTTGTTAAGTAGAATTATTTTGATAAGTGTATTGAAGTCTTTCAAAAGTGTATAAATACATATTAAAACACTACATGTATATACATTTTAACTGAGTCGTTAAGTCATCGTTAGTCGTTACATGTAAGTGTTGTTTTGAAACCTTTAGGTTAACGATCTTGTTAAATGTTGGTAACCCAATGTTTATAATATCAAATGAGATTTTAAATTATTATATTATCATGATATTATCATGTATGAATATCTCTTAATATGATATATATACATTAAATGTCTTTACAACGATAATCGTTACATATATGTCTCGTTTAAAAATCATTAAGTTAGTAGTCTTGTTTTTACATATGTAGTTCATTGTTAATATACTTAATGATATGTTTAATTATCATAGTATCATGTTAACTATATATATATCCATATATATGTCATCATATAGTTTTTACAAGTTTTAACGTTCGTGAATCACCGGTCAACTTGGGTGGTCAATTGTCTATATGAAACATATTTCAATTAATAAAGTCTTAACAAGTTTGATTGCTTAACATGTTGGAAACATTTAATCATGTAACTATCAATCTCAATTAATATATATAAACATGGAAAAGTTCGGGTCACTACAGTACCTACCCGTTAAATAAATTTCGTCCCGAAATTTTAAGCTGTTGAAGGTGTTGACGAATCTTCTGGAAATAGATGCGGGTATTTCTTCTTCATCTGATCTTCACGCTCCCAGGTCAACTCGGGTCCTCTACGAGCATTCCATCGAACCTTAACAATTGGTATCTTGTTTTGCTTAAGTCTTTTAACCTCACGATCCATTATTTCGACGGGTTCTTCGATGAATTGAAGTTTTTCGTTGATTTGGATTTCATCTAACGGAATAGTGAGATCTTCTTTAGCAAAACATTTCTTCAAATTCGAGACGTGGAAAGTGTTATGTACAGCCGCGAGTTGTTGAGGTAACTCAAGTCGGTAAGCTACTGGTCCGACACGATCAATAATCTTGAATGGTCCAATATACCTTGGATTTAATTTCCCTCGTTTACCAAATCGAATAACGCCTTTCCAAGGTGCAACTTTAAGCATGACCATCTCTCCAATTTCAAATTCTATATCTTTTCTTTTAATGTCAGCGTAGCTCTTTTGTCGACTTTGGGCGGTTTTCAACCGTTGTTGAATTTGAATGATCTTCTCGGTAGTTTCTTGTATAATCTCCGGACCCGTAATCTGTCTATCCCCCAATTCACTCCAACAAATCGGAGACCTGCACTTTCTACCATAAATTGCTTAAAACGGCGCCATCTCAATGCTTGAATGGTAGCTGTTGTTGTAGGAAAATTCTGCTAACGGTAGATGTCGATCCCAACTGTTTCCGAAATCAATAACACATGCTCGTAGCATGTCTTCAAGCATTTGTATCGTCCTTTCGCTCTGCCCATCAGTTTGTGGATGATAGGCAGTACTCATGTCTAGACGAGTTCCTAATGCTTGCTGTAATGTCTGCCAGAATCTTGAAATAAATCTGCCATCCCTATCAGAGATAATAGAGATTGGTATTCCATGTCTGGAGACGACTTCCTTCAAATACAGTCGTGCTAACTTCTCCATCTTGTCATCTTCTCTTATTGGCAGGAAGTGTGCTGATTTGGTGAGACGATCAACTATTACCCAAATAGTATCAAAACCACTTGCAGTCCTTGGCAATTTAGTGATGAAATCCATGGTAATGTTTTCCCATTTCCATTCCGGGATTTCGGGTTGTTGAAGTAGACCTGATGGTTTCTGATGCTCAGCTTTGACCTTAGAACATGTCAAACATTCTCCTACGTATTTAGCAACATCGGCTTTCATACCCGGCCACCAAAAATGTTTCTTGAGATCCTTGTACATCTTCCCCGTTCCAGGATGTATTGAGTATCTGGTTTTATGAGCTTCTCTAAGTACCATTTCTCTCATATCTCCAAATTTTGGTACCCAAATCCTTTCAGCCCTATACCGGGTTCCGTCTTCCCGAATATTAAGATGCTTCTCCGATCCTTTGGGTATTTCATCCTTTAAATTTCCCTCTTTTAAAACTCCTTGTTGCGCCTCCTTTATTTGAGTAGTAAGGTTATTATGAATCATTATATTCATAGATTTTACTCGAATGGGTTCTCTGTCCTTCCTGCTCAAGGCATCGGCTACCACATTTGCCTTCCCCGGGTGGTAACGAATCTCAAAGTCGTAATCATTCAACAATTCAATCCACCTACGCTGCCTCATATTCAGTTGTTTCTGATTAAATATGTGTTGAAGACTTTTGTGGTCGGTATATATAATACTTTTGACCCCATATAAGTAGTGCCTCCAAGTCTTTAATGCAAAAACAACCGCGCCTAATTTCAAATCATGCGTCGTATAATTTTGCTCGTGAATCTTCAATTGTCTAGACGCATAAGCAATCACTTTCGTTCGTTGCATTAATACACAACCGAGACCTTGCTTTGATGCATCACAATAAATCACAAAATCATCATTCCCTTCAGGCAATGACAATATAGGTGCCGTAGTTAGCTTTTTCTTCAATAACTGAAACGCTTTCTCTTGTTCATCCTTCCATTCAAATTTCTTCCCTTTATGCGTTAATGCAGTCAAGGGTTTTGCTATTCTGGAAAAGTCTTGGATGAACCTTCTGTAGTAACCAGCTAGTCCTAAAAACTGGTGTATATGTTTCGGAGTATTCGGGGTTTCCCACTTTTCAACAGTTTCTATCTTTGCTGGATCCACCTTAATACCTTCTTTATTCACTATGTGACCGAGGAATTGAACTTCTTCCAACCAAAATGCACACTTTGAAAACTTAGCGTACAATTCTTCCTTCCTCAATACTTCTAACACCTTTCTCAAATGTTCACCGTGTTCTTGGTCATTCTTTGAGTAAATAAGTATGTCATCAATGAAAACAATGACAAACTTGTCAAGGTATGGTCCACACACTCGGTTCATAAGGTCCATGAACACAGCTGGTGCATTAGTTAAACCAAACGGCATGACCATAAACTCGTAATGACCGTAACGTGTTCTGAAAGCAGTCTTTGGAATATCATCTTCTTTCACCCGCATTTGATGATACCCGGAACGTAAGTCAATCTTTGAATAAACAGACGAGCCTTGTAGTTGATCAAATAAGTCGTCGATTCTCGGTAGTGGGTAGCGGTTCTTGATGGTAAGTTTGTTCAACTCTCGGTAGTCGATACACAACCTGAATGTACCATCTTTCTTCTTGACAAACAAAACAGGAGCTCCCCGCGGTGATGTGCTTGGTCGAATGAAACCACGCTCTAAAAGTTCTTGTAATTGGCTTTGCAGTTCTTTCATCTCGCTGGGTGCGAGTCTGTAAGGAGCACGAGCTATTGGTGCAGCTCCTGGTACAAGATCTATTTGAAATTCAACGGATCGATGTGGGGGTAATCCCGGTAATTCTTTCGGAAATACATCAGGAAATTCTTTTGCAATGGGAACATCATTGATGCTCTTTTCTTCAGTTTGTACTTTCTCGACGTGTGCTAGAACAGCATAGCAACCTTTTCTTATTAGTTTTTGTGCCTTCAAATTACTAATAAGATGTAGCTTCGTGTTGCCCTTTTCTCCGTACACCATTAAGGGTTTTCCTTTTTCTCGTATAATGCGAATTGCATTTTTGTAACAAATGATCTCTGCTTTCACTTCTTTCAACCAGTCCATACCGATTATCACATCAAAACTCCCTAACTCTACTAGTATTGTCAATCTTAAATGTTTCGCTAACCTGTTTAATTTCTCGATTCCGACATATATTATCTGCTGAAATTAATTTACCATTTGCTAATTCGAGTAAAAATTTACTATCCAAAGGCGTCAATGGACAACTTAATTTAGCACAAAAATCTCTACTCATATAGCTTCTATCCGCACCCGAATCAAATAAAACGTAAGCAGATTTATTGTCAATAAGAAACGTACCCGTAACAAGCTCCGGGTCTTCCTGTGCCTCTGCCGCATTAATATTGAAAACTCTTTCGTGGCCTTGTCCATTCGTGTTCTCCTGGTTCGGGCAATTTCTAATAATGTGGCCTGGTTTTCCACATTTATAACAAACTACATTGGCATAACTTGCTCCGACACTACTTGCTCCGCCATTACTCGTTCCGACACCATTTGTTCCTTTCGTTCTATTAACCCCTGGTCCGTAGACCTCACACTTCGCCGCGCTATGACCATTTCTTTTACACTTGTTGCAAAATTTGGTGCAGAACCCCGAGTGATACTTTTCACACCTTTGGCATAGCTGCTTCTGATTGTTGTTGTTGCGGTTATTATTGTTGTTGGGATGATTGTTGTAGTTGCTGTTGTTGTTGTTGTTGTTGTTGTTGTTGGGCCGTTTGTTGTAGTTGCGATTGATGTTGCGATTGTTGGGATAATTGTTGCGATTATTGTTGTAATTGTTGTTGTTGTTGTATTGGTGATTCTTATCACCTTTTTCCTCCCACTTTCTTTTGACTTGCTTCACATTGGCCTCTTCAGCAGTCTGTTCTTTAATTCTTTCTTCAATCTGGTTTACTAGTTTATGAGCCATTCTACATGCCTGTTGTATGGAGGCGGGCTCGTGTGAACTTATATCTTCTTGGATTCTTTCCGGTAATCCTTTCACAAACGCGTCGATCTTCTCTTCCTCATCTTCGAATGCTCCTGGACACAATAGGCACAATTCTGTGAATCGTCTTTCGTAGGTAATATCAAATCCTTGGGTTCGTAACCCTCTAAGTTCTGTCTTGAGCTTATTGACCTCGGTTCTGGGACGGTACTTCTCGTTCATCAAGTGCTTGAATGCTGACCACGGTAGTGCGTACGCATCGTCTTGTCCCACTTGCTCTAGATAGGTATTCCACCATGTTAACGCAGAACCTGTGAAGGTATGCGTAGCGTACTTCACTTTGTCCTCTTCAGTACACTTACTTATGGCAAACACCGATTCGACCTTCTCGGTCCACCGTTTCAATCCGATCGGTCCTTCGGTTCCATCAAATTCCAAAGGTTTGTAGGCAGTGAATTCTTTGTAGGTGCATCCTACACGATTTCCTGTACTGCTAGATCCGAGGTTATTATTGGTATGTAGTGCAGCCTGTACTGCGGCTATGTTTGAAGCTAGAAAAGTACGGAATTCCTCTTCATTCATATTCACGGTGTGTCGAGTAGTCGGTGCCATTTCCTTCAAAATTATCAAATGGAACAAGTTAATCATACAGAATATTAAGAGTAGTTAATAGTATTTCGTAGCATAATATGAACTCATTTATAAAAGCTTTTTCTTCATATTAGCGTTTTATAAGTTTAAATTCGGGTAGTACCTACCCGTTAAGTTCATACTTAGTAGCTAATATACAATTCAACTACTACAATTCTATATGAAAAACTGATTATAATAATATTTCGCGTTCAAACTTTTATACAATATTTTACAAACTTACAATACCGTTTATTTTACATAAAGCATGAAATATAGCACACAATAACTTTGATACAAGATAGTTGTGAAGATAATTCTAGCTAGTACACAAGTCGTTCAGCAAAGGCAATAAAGACACGTAATTCATACGTCCAGAAACAAGTCATGCATTCTGGTTTTACTAGGACTACTTCCCATCCTTGGTCTTGTGGAACATAACCATTATGGCCGTTGATAAGACAACGTGTTGTAATGTCGTCAAAGGGACGAGGGTTACGTAATGTCCAACAGTCCCGTAACAATCTAAAAACCTCATTTCTTACCCCAATTACCGACTCCGTCACTTGTGGGAACGTTTTGTTTAATAGTTGTAGCCCGATGTTCTTGTTCTCACTTTGGTGAGAAGCGAACATTACTAATCCGTAAGCATAACATGCTTCTTTATGTTGCATGTTAGCCGCTTTTTCTAAATCACGAAGTCCAATATTCGGATATATTGAGTCAAAATAATTTCTTAACCCATTGCGTAAAATAGCATTTGGGTTCCCCGCAATATATGCGTCAACGTAAACACATCGTAACTTATGGATTTCCCAATGTGATATCCCCCATCTTTCGAAGGAAAGCCTTTTATAAACCAAGGCATTCTTGGAACGTTCTTCGAATGTCTTACAAACTAATCTCGCCTTAAATAGTTGTGTCGAAGAATTCTGACCGACTTTAGACAAGATTTCATCAATCATGTCTCCGGGTAGGTCTCTTAAAATATTGGGTTGTCTATCCATTTTGTGTTTTTATACTGTAAAATAGGCAAGAGTTAGATTCATAAAAAAAAAAATACTTATTAATACAAGCAATTTTTACATATATCATAAAGCATAAGCACACTATATTACATATATTACACCATACGAATACAACTATCTTATTCCGACTCGCTTGTTTCTTCTTCTTCGGTTTTGGTTCGTTTTGCCAAGTTTCTAGGGATATATGATGTTTCCCTAATACTAGCTGTTATTTTCCACAACGGTTTAGAAAAACCTGGTGGTTTAGAGGTTCCTGGGTCATTGTTACAACTTAAGGACTTCGGGGGTTGACGATACATATAAAGTTCATCGGGGTTGGAATTAGATTTCTCTATTTTTATGCCCTTTCCCTTATTATTTTCTTTTGCCTTTTTAAATTCAGTTGGGGTAATTTCTATAACATCATCGGAATTCTCGTCGGAATCCGATTCATCGGAGAATTGGTAATCCTCCCAATATTTTGCTTCCTTGGCGGAAACACCATTGACCATAATTAACCTTGGTCGGTTGGTTGAGGATTTTCTTTTACTTAACCGTTTTATTATTTCCCCCACCGGTTCTATTTCCTCCTCCGGTTCCTCTTCTTCCGGTTCTGATTCTTCTTCCGATTCCGACTCTTCTTCCGGTTCCTCTTCGAGAACTTGTGAATCAGTCCACGAATCATTCCAATTTACATTTGACTCTTCATTATTATTAGGTGAGTCAATGGGACTTGTTCTAGAGGTAGACATCTATCACATAATATCAAACACGTTAAGAGATTAATATATCACATAATATTCAAATGTTAAAAATATATAGTTTCCAACAAAATTTGTTAAGCAATCATTTTTCAAGTAAACACGGTCGAAGTCTAGACTCACTAATGCATCCTAACAAACTCGATAAGACATACTAATGCAAAATTCTGGTTCTCTAAGACCAACGCTCGGATACCAACTGAAATGTCCCGTTCTTATTGATTAAAAACGTTCCATATTAATTGATTTCGTTGCGAGGTTTTGACCTCTATATGAGACGTTTTTCAAAGACTGCATTCATTTTAAAACAAACCATAACCTTTATTTCATCAATAAAGGTTTAAAAAGCTTTACGTAGATTATCAAATAATGATAATCTAAAATATCCTGTTTACACACGACCATTACATAATGGTTTACAATACAAATATGTTACAACAAAATAAGTTTCTTGAATGCAGTTTTTACACAATATCTTACAAGCATGGACTCCAAATCTCGTCCTTATTTAAGTATGCGACAGCGGAAGCTCTTAATAATCACCTGAGAATAAACATGCTTAAAACGTCAACAAAAATATTGGTGAGTTATAGGTTTAACCTATATATATCAAATCATAATAATAGACCACAAGATTTCATATTTCAATACACATCCCATACATAGAGATAAAAGTCATTTCTATGGTGAACACCTGGTAACCGACATTAACAAGATGCATATATAAGAATATCCCCATCATTCCGGGACACCCTTCGGATATGATATAAATTTCGAAGTACTAAAGCATCTGGTACTTTGGATGGGGTTTGTTAGGCCCAATAGATCTATCTTTAGGATTCGCGTCAATTAGGGTGTCTGTTCCCAAATTCTTAGATTACCAGACTTAATAAAAAGGGGCATATTCGATTTTGATAATTCAACCATAGAATGTAGTTTCACGTACTTGTGTCTATTTTGTAAATCATTTATAAAACCTGCATGTATTCTCATCCCAAAAATATTAGATTTTAAAAGTGGGACTATAACTCACTTTCACAGATTTTTACTTCGTCGGGAAGTAAGACTTGGCCACTGGTTGATTCACGAACCTATAACAATATATACATATATATCAAAGTATGTTCAAAATATATTTACAACACTTTTAATATATTTTGATGTTTTAAGTTTATTAAGTCAGCTGTCCTCGTTAGTAACCTACAACTAGTTGTCCACAGTTAGATGTACAGAAATAAATCGATAAATATTATCTTGAATCAATCCACGACCCAGTGTATACGTATCTCAGTATTGATCACAACTCAAACTATATATATTTTGGAATCAACCTCAACCCTGTATAGCTAACTCCAACATTCACATATAGAGTGTCTATGGTTGTTCCGAAATATATATAGATGTGTCGACATGATAGGTCGAAACATTGTATACGTGTCTATGGTATCTCAAGATTACATAATATACAATACAAGTTGATTAAGTTATGGTTGGAATAGATTTGTTACCAATTTTCACGTAGCTAAAATGAGAAAAATTATCCAATCTTGTTTTACCCATAACTTCTTCATTTTAAATCCGTTTTGAGTGAATCAAATTGCTATGGTTTCATATTGAACTCTATTTTATGAATCAAAACAGAAAAAGTATAGGTTTATAGTCGGAAAAATAAGTTACAAGTCATTTTTGTAAAGGTAGTCATTTCAGTCGAAAGAACGACGTCTAGATGACCATTTTAGAAAACATACTTCCACTTTGAGTTTAACCATAATTTTTGGATATAGTTTCATGTTCATAATAAAAATCATTTTCTCAGAATAACAACTGTTAAATCAAAGTTTATCATAGTTTTAAATTAACTAACCCAAAACAGCCCGCGGTGTTACTACGACGGCGTAAATCCAGTTTTACGGTGTTTTTTGTGTTTCCAGGTTTTAAATCATTAAGTTAGCATATAATATAGATATAGAACATGTGTTTAGTTGATTTTAAAAGTCAATTTAGAAGGATTAACTTTTGTTTGCGAACAAGTTTAGAATTAACTAAACTATGTTCTAGTGATTACAAGTTTAAGCCTTCGAATAAGATAGCTTTATATGTATGAATAGAATGATGTTATGAACATCATTACTACCTTAAGTTCCTTGGATAAACCTACTGGAAAAGAGAAAAATGGATCTAGCTTCAACGGATCCTTGGATGGCTCGAAGTTCTTGAAGTAGGATCATGACACGAAAACAAGTTCAAGTAAGATCATCACTTGAAATAAGATTGTTATAGTTATAGAAATTGAACCAAAGTTTGAATATGATTATTACCTTGTATTAGAATGATAACCTACTGTAAGAAACAAAGATTTCTTGAGGTTGGATGATCACCTTACAAGATTGGAAGTGAGCTAGCAAACTTGAAAGTATTCTTGATTTTATGTAACTAGAACTTGTAGAATATATGAAGAACACTTAGAACTTGAAGATAGAACTTGAGAGAGATTAATTAGATGAATAAAATTGAAGAATGAAAGTGTTTTTAGGTGTTTTTGGTCGTTGGTGTATGGATTAGATATAAAGGATATGTAATTTTGTTTTCATGTAAATAAGTCATGAATGATTACTCATATTTTTGTAATTTTATGAGATATTTCATGCTAGTTGCCAAATGATGGTTCCCACATGTGTTAGATGACTCACATGGGCTGCTAAGAGCTGATCATTGGAGTGTATATACCAATAGTACATACATCTAAAAGCTGTGTATTGTACGAGTACGAATACGGGTGCATACGAGTAGAATTGTTGATGAAACTGAACGAGGATGTAATTGTAAGCATTTTTGTTAAGTAGAATTATTTTGATAAGTGTATTGAAGTCTTTCAAAAGTGTATAAATACATATTAAAACACTACATGTATATACATTTTAACTGAGTCGTTAAGTCATCGTTAGTCGTTACATGTAAGTGTTGTTTTGAAACCTTTAGGTTAACGATCTTGTTAAATGTTGGTAACCCAATGTTTATAATATCAAATGAGATTTTAAATTATTATATTATCATGATATTATCATGTATGAATATCTCTTAATATGATATATATACATTAAATGTCTTTACAACGATAATCGTTACATATATGTCTCGTTTAAAAATCATTAAGTTAGTAGTCTTGTTTTTACATATGTAGTTCATTGTTAATATACTTAATGATATGTTTACTTATCATAGTATCATGTTAACTATATATATATCCATATATATGTCATCATATAGTTTTTACAAGTTTTAACGTTCGTGAATCACCGGTCAACTTGGGTGGTCAATTGTCTATATGAAACATATTTCAATTAATCAATTCTTAACAAGTTTGATTGCTTAACATGTTGGAAACATTTAATCATGTAACTATCAATCTCAATTAATATATATAAACATGGAAAAGTTCAGGTCACTACAAAGTACCCTTATAATTCGACCTTGTACCATCCGCAGGCTTCTTATTATCATTCTGAGCCGAACCTTGAGATGGCTCAAACTTCCTCTTACCATCATTACCCTTGGTTTCAACTTGCTTATTGGTCGAAGCCCTTCTTCTCTTGGCCAACATGAGATTTTGTGCCATGAGAATCACAGCATCCAAAGTAACCTTCTCAGCAGCGATAACATTCCCTTGAACATCCTCGGGAAGACCTTCAATATACCGCTCAATTCTTCTAGCTTCAGTAGGAAACATTTCAGGACATAGAGTAGAAAGCTCCAGATAACGATTGGTATAGTTCTCAATGTCAGTACCCTTGACCTTGAGTTCCCAGAACTCAACTTCAAGTTTCTGAACTTGACTTCGAGGACATAATTTGTTGACCATCATGCTTTTGAGTTCATCCCATGGAATTGCATTAGCATTATCAATTCCTACGGACTTGGCATGAGCAGTCCACCAAGTTAAAGCATTGAAAAATCCTTGTAGGAACAAGGTTTCGGTTATGGATGACAGTTTGAAAAATCCTTGTAGGAACAAGGTTTCGGTTATGGATTAGCATGGTTAGCTTGGGCGTTGCCTTGGGCGGCAGCGAGTAACTGTTGGAATTGCTCAGTAGTTAACACAACATTGTTAACGGTAGGTGCAGCTGAACAAACCATGATGTCACTACATAAAAGTGAACATAAGTCGGATAAGTTAACAAATTTGAGCAATTACAAGTAGGAATAAGATAAAGTATTAATATCACATGATATAAATAAAACACTTTATTTTATTAAGGAACTAGGCATTAAATAAGCCTTTTAATATATGATTCGGAAATAGAAATAGTTTTAAGGCATAGCCTTTACATAGATGGAAAATAGAAAGATAACTAAAGAATATTAAGATTCATATTCCTTCTTCTCGTCCTCAACCTTCTTCATAAACTTCTCAACTTTCTCATTCTTCGTCTTTTGTTTCTCATGCAGGAACTCGAGATTATTATAAAGGTTAGAAACTTTATTGTTGATTACATGGTACTTGTGGTCCCTTATAGAAAGTTGATTATTCACGCGGTTTTCCTCCATCTTCAATCTAAGGTCAACATCTTCTCTTAGGTAGGAGAGAGATTGCTTCCCCCATCGGGTATTTCTATCACCTTCATACTTCACCAACTTTATCTCTTTCTTTAGTTCAGCATTTTCCTCCATGAGCTTCTTGATCGCTAGGTCTTTTTCCTTCATTTGAAAATCGATCCTTGCAATATGGCGAATTAGATCATCGGTAGTTTTTCGTAGATTCATGAGCTCGTACTTGGCATCAAATTCATCGTAGAAAGGAGATCGGGATCTTTTCTTTGACGGCCCAGTTTCTTCAAGACATTTCCTCTTGTCTTTATTCCTCGGGGTTGGATAGTATTCAGGAGACCCATGTAACTTTAGAGTAGTATTTGGGCTATAATTTGTTGAGGGAGGACCACCAAAGCCATAAGGTGGACTTTGGACTGGTCTTTCGGTGGAAGACCTTTCAGTATCTTTTTCGATTGGCTTGAAAAGATTCATTTTGGTCGTTTGATGATAATTAGACATCCTAACATTAGGTAGGATATTTTGATTAGAATCTTTAAGTCAAGTTTATTAAAGCATAATCGTTAAGATTATGGGACAATCCTAAGTGCTTTAATTCTAAGGCAGGAAAGGTTATAGTTTCCTAGATTGCTAAGGCACCCTAGCTAACAAGTAAGGCACACATAAAAATGTAATCCCGGTTCTCTATAACAGCCTGGTTATGCTCTGATACCAATCTGTAACGTCCTCCCAATAGGGTCTGGAAGGAACGTCACTAATATCAAAACATACCAACATATTATAATAAACGAGAACAATACTAAATGATGAATTTAACTTTAATGAGTACGCAGCGGAAAATGAAATGTCTTTACAATGACAGGAATAACAATATCGTAAATGTTCACATGCAGAAGTAATAAATGCGATATCTCTTGATCCTATGTCCAAGTAGCATCACATAAGCGGTAAGTATAAGAGCTTGAATCAAACAGCACCTGAGACAAAACATGCTAAAGTGTCAACCAAAAAGGTTGAGTGAAGTTCATAGGTTTAACAAAAGTTTGACCGTTGTTTTAGACCACAAGATTTAGTTTGTAAGGTTGATCTCCCGCAGGATCAAAAAGTTATGCCAATGCGTGATATTTAGACTAAACATTCAAGTTTGCCCCATGACAAGTTGTGTCTGTCCTTGTCGGTTTAATTTCATTATTAAGTAATACAAAGACTTAGTCAAATGTATCGGGGACGTAACTCCCGATAGGCTTACCCCCAATAATTAAGCATGCCGCAGCAATTAAAAATATCACTGTAGGGACTTAGTCGGACATAGCCGGGTATAGCATAGTTTAACAGTTTGGTACTTGTGTCTAAAGTGTAAAAAGTAAAAACAGCATGTGTCTCACCCCAAGTAAAAGTAAGTAAGTTTGCTAGCAATAAAGAGGGGCTATGAATTCACCTTAGTAAGTAGATAGAGAGTTATTTCTCAGAATAAAGAGTTGAACGAGTGAGCAGGAAAGTCAACCTATTGACATTTAAGAGTAGTTAAGTGTTTTGCCCATGTTTAAGTTTAAGTATGTGTTTAAGTATAGTTTGTTTTACTAAGTTTCTATTCCTAGTAAGTTACTATTTTTATAAAGTTTCCATTTTTAGAAAGTTTCTTATTTTACTAAGTTTCTATGACTAGAGAGTTTCTACTTTTATCAGTGTTTTCCATTTTAGGATACTTGCCGTATTAGATAAGCTTCCAATCACCCCTTTCCCTTCGAATGGCTAATTTAGATCTAGGGACTTGAGCCATAGGACCCTTTAAATCGGAAATCCAAACCCTCTGCCTAGAATCTCATAGAAACCATTCGTCAAGAAAGTTCGAAGATCTATACATCTCTAATACATATCTCAAAATGTTTTTATGTTACAATATAAGTAGTAGGTTATAGGTGCTAGTAATAGTAATAGTGTATACATGTTATTTATTTTATTTTTAATTGCATATAATTTATAACTTTATTTACATGTTTCGGTAAAAATAATAACCGAAGTAAAAAGTAAAAAGTAAAAAGTAAAAAAAAATAAAAGTAAGAAAAGAATACTTACTAGTAGTAATTCTTCAAAGAGAGAATGAGAGAAATTTTGGTGTGAGTTTGAATGAGAAATGAGGGGTATTTATACTTGAAAAAATTAGGTAAAAAGAATAAAATAATTAAAAGAAAAAGAAATATTTTAATTCTTAATGGGATTTTAAAATTAAAAAGTATTAAATGTTAGGTCATGGAATAATGCACAAAATAAAATAATAAAAGTAGTTTTTCCATTACAATTTTTAATTAAAAAGTAATTTATTTATTTATTTATTTTTTTTATATTTATTTTAAGGATTTTTTTATATAAATAAACAAATTGATTTAATGCTTTTCCAAGAATATTTGTCAATAATATTTTATTTTATTTTTTATTTAATTAATAAATACAAATTTTGCATAAAAATAATAAATAATTCGGTATTTTGTATTTTTAATAATAATTATGATTTTAATTATTAAACTATAGTTTTAGTAAGTTTGTAAATATTATTACATTTATATATAATTGGATTTATTATATAGTTAAATATATAATACATTAACTAAATAATAAAGGTGATACAAAGTTTATATACTTAGTTTAATTATGTCAAATTATATAAATTAATAATATATTATTTATTTAAGCGTACATTGTTGACTAAAAATTACTATTCGGTCAATATTTAATTGTATATAACAACCCTTAATACATATAGTCAGACATATAACCCTAGGGTTAATTCAGTAATTTAGAAGTCGAAAAGTGAGGGTTGTTACAGCTGACTTAATAAATTTAAAAGATTAAAACGTATTAAACATGTTCTAAATATATTTTGAACATACTTTGATATATATGTACATGTTTTTTATAGGTTCGTAAATCGACTAGTGGCCAAGTCTTACTTCTCGACGAAGTAAAAATCTGTGAAAGTGAGTTATAGTCCCACTTTTAAAAATCTAATATTTTGGGATGAGAATACATGCAATTTTATAAATGTTTTACGAAATAGACACAAGTAAATGAAACTACAATATATGGGTGAATGATCGAAGCCGAATATGCCCCTTTTTAGCTTGGTAGCCTAAGAATTTGGGAACAGACCCCCAAATTGACGTGAATCCTAAAGATAGATCTATCGGGCCCAACAAACCCCATTCTGGAATTTGGAATGCTTTAGTACTTCGAAAATATCATGTCCGTTGGCTGTCCAGGAATGATGGGGATATTCTATATGCATCTTGTTAATGTCGGTTACCAGGTGTTCACCGTATGAATGAATTTTATCTCTGTATATGGGATGTATATTGAAATATGAAATCTTGTGGTCTATTATTATGATTTGATAATATATAGGTTAAACCTATAACTCACCAACATTTTGTGTTGACGTTTTAAGCACATTTATTTTCAGGTGATTATTAAGAGCTTCCGCTGTTGCATACTAAAATAAGGATAAGATTTTGGAGTCCATGCTTGTATGATATTATGTAAAAACTGCATTCAAGAAACTTATTTTTGATATAATATATTCTTATTGTAAACCATTATGTAATGGTCGTGTATAAACGGTATATTTTAGATTATCATTATTTGATAATCTACGTAATGCTTTTTAAACCTTTATCGATAAAATAAAGGTTATGGTTGTTTTAAAAATGAATGCAGTCTTTGAAAAACGTCTCATATAGAGGTCAAAACCTCGCGACGAAATCAATTAATATGGAACGTTTATAATCAATATGAACGGGACATTTCAGTTGGTATACGAGCGTTGGTCTTAGAGAACCAGAAATTTAAATTAGTGTGTCTTATCGAGTTTGTTAGGATACATTAGTGAGTCTGGACTTTGACCGTGTTTTCTTTAAAAAATGATTTCTTAACACTTTTGTTGGAAATTATATATTACTAACATGTAAATATTCTGTGATATATTAACCTCTTAATGTGCTTGATATTGTGTGATAGATGTCTACCACTAGTACAAATCCCATCGACTCACCTAATAATTTGGGAAGATTCACAAATTCTCGAAGAAGAACCGGAACAGGAGGAACCGGAAGAGGAGGAACCGGAAGAGGAGGAATCGGAAGAAGAACTGGAAGAGGAGGAACCGGAAGAGGAAGAACCGGAAGAAGAAGAAGAAGAGGTTCTGGAGGAAGAAATATTGATACCTACAGTAAATCGTTTAAATAAAAGAAAATCCTCAACCAATGGACCAAAGTTAAAAATGGTCAATGGTGTTTCCGCCGAGGAAGCAAAATATTGGGAAGATTACCAATTTTCCGATGAATCGGATCCCGATGAGGATTCTGATGATGTTATTGAAATTACCTCGATCCAATTTAATAAAGCAAAAGAAAATAATAAAGGAAAAGGTATAAAAATAGTGAAACCTGATTCCAACCCCGATGAACTTTATATGTATCGGCAACGTCCGTATTTCCTAAAATGTAACAATAACTCGGGAACCTCTAAACTACCAGGTTTTTCTAAACCATTGTGAAAAAAGACGGCTCGTATTAGAGGAGCACCATATATCCCTAGAAAATTAGGAAAACGAACCAAGTCCAAAGAAGAAGAAACCAGTGATTCAGATTAGAGGGTTGTAATCATATTGTGTATCATATGTATTGTAGTATGCTTGTACTTTTATGTTCTATGTAAAAATTGCTTGTATTGTTTGTTAATTATCTTTTACGAATCTAATCCTTGTCTATTTTACAGTATAAAAACACAAAATGGACGTTAAGGATAGACAACCTAAAATTTTAGAAGACCTACCAGGAGATATGATTGATGAAATCTTGTCTAGAGTCGGGCAGAATTCATCAGCACAATTAGTTACGGCAAAATTAGTTTGTCAAACATTTGAAAGACATTCCAGGCATGCCTTAGTATATAAAAGACTTTCCTTTGAAAGATGGGGTATATCACATTGGGGAGACTTTAAGTTACGTCAAGTTTTCTTTAAGGCATTTCATGCGGGAAACCCAGATGCAATTTGACGCTACGGGTTACGAACCTATTTTGACTCAACATATCCCAACATAGGACTCCGTTCTTTAGAAAGAGCTTCTAACATGCAACATAAAGAAGCATGTTATGCTTACGGGTTAATAATGTTCGCTTCTCATCAAATTGAGAAAAAGAACATTGGGTTGCAACTTTTAAATAAAACATTCTCACAAGTAACGGACTCAGTAGTTGGGGTAAGAAACAAGGTTTTTTAGATTGCTACGAGGCTGTTGGGCATTACAAAACCCTCGTCCTTTTGATGACATTACAACATGCTGCCTAGCCAATGGTCATAACGGTTACTTTCCACAAGACCAAGGATGGGAAGTCGTCTTAGTAAAACCAGAATGCATGACTTGTTTCTGGACTTATGAATTGCATGTCTTTATTTCTTTTGCTGAACCACTTGCGTATTAACTAGAATTGCCTTTATAGCTGCCAAGTACCAAAGTTATTATGTGTTATATTTCACCCTATATGTAAAATAGTGGTATTGTAAGTTTGTAAAATATTGTATAAAGGTTTGAACGCGAAATATTATTGTAATAAGTTTTTCATATAGAAGTGTAGTAGTTGAGTTGTATAGTAGCTAGTAAGTATGAACTTAACGGGGAGGTATTACCCGAATTAAAACTATAAAATGCTAATATAAAGAAAAAGCTTTTATAAATAAGTTCATATAATGCTACGAGATACTATTGACTACTCTTAAATTCTATATGATTAACTCAATTCTTTTGGCTATTTTTGAAGGAAATGGCACCGGCAACTCGTCAGAATCTGAACATGAGTGAGGAAGACTTCTGTGTTTTCCTTGCAGCAAACATAGCCGCAGTACAGGCTGCGATGCAAAATAACAATAACTCTGGATCTAGCAGTGGAACTAATTCCACAAGAAATCGTGTAGGATGCTCCTACAAAGAATTCACTGCCTGCAAACCTTTGGAATTTGATGGAACTGAAGGACTAATTGGATTGAAACGGTGGACCGAGAAAGTCGAATCGGTGTTTGCCATAAGTAAGTGTACTGAAGAGGACAAAGTTAAGTACGCTACGCATACCTTCATACGTACTGCGTTAACGTGGTGGAACACCTATCTTGAATAGGTAGGACAAAATGCTGCTTACGCACTACCGTGGTCGGCATTCAAGCAATTGATAAACGAGCAGTACCGTCCTAGAAACGAAGTCAATAAGCTCAAGGTAGAGCTTAGAGAGTTACGAACACAAGGGTTCGACATTACCACATATGAACGACGATTCACAGAGTTGTGCCTATTATGTCCAGGAACGTTTAAAGATGAAGAAGAGAAGATCGACGCATTTATAAAAGGGCTACCAGTAAGGATTCAAGAAGATGTGAGTTCACACGAGCCCGCTTCCATACAAAAGGTAATTCGAATGGCTCATAAACTTATAAATCAGATTGAGGGAAGAATTAAAGAGCAGGCGGTCGAAGAAGCCAACAAGAAACAACTCAAGAGAAAGTGGGAAGAAACCAGTGACAAGGGTCCCCAATACAAAAACAACAACAATTACATCCACAACTGCAACAACAATCGCAACAATAACAGCAATCCCAACAATAACTACAACAAACGTCCCAACAACAACAACAACAACTATAACAACAGTTCCAACAACAATAACAATCCCAACAACAACCTCAATAACAACAACGGCAACAAAAACCAAAAATGCCAAAGGTGTGAAGAGTACCACCAGAATGAGTTCTGCACGACATTTTGCACCAAGTGTAAAAGAATTGGCCATGGTGCGAAAAAGTGTGAGGTCTATGGACCAAAGTTAAACAGAACTAAAGGAACAAATAGTGGCGAAACAAGTAATGCCGCCTTTATTTGTTATGGATGTGGAAAATCGGGCCACATTAGAAGTAATTGCCCGAATCAGGGGAATACTAATGGGCAGGGCTGCGGAAGAGTTTTCAATATTAATACGGCAGAAGCGCAGGAAGACCCGAAGCTTGTTACGGGTATGTTTCTTATTGATAATAAATCTGCTTATGTTTTATTTGATTCGGGTGCGGATAGAAGCTATATGAGTAGAGATTTTTGTGCTAAGTTAAGTTGCCCATTGACGCATTTGGATAGTAAATTTTTACTCGAATTAGCAAACGGTAAATTAATTTCAGTAGATAATATATGTCGGGATAGAGAAATTAAACTGGGGGATGAAACGTTTAAAATTGATTTAATACCAGTCGATTAGGGAGTTTTGATATAATAATTGGTATGGACTGGTTGAAAAAGGTGAGAGCAGAGGTCGTTTGTTACAAAAATGCGATTCGCATTATGCGTGAAAAAGGAAAACCTTTAATGGTGTACAGAGAAAAGAACAACGCGAAATTAAACCTTATTAGTAGTTTGAAGGCGCAAAAACTAATAAGAAAAGGTTGTTACGCCATTCTAGCACAAATCAAGGAAGTTAAACCTAAAGAAAAGAACATTAGTGATGTTCCCGTCGCAAAAGAATTTTCCGATGTATTTTCAAAAGAATTACCGGGATTACCCCCACATCGATCCGTTGAATTTCAAATAGACCTTGTACCGAGAGGTACACCAATAGCTCGTGATCAATACAGACTCGCACCCAGCGAAATGAAAGAATTACAAAGTCAGTTAGAGGAACTTTTAGAGCGTGGTTTCATTCGACCAAGCACATCACCGTGGGGAGCTCTTGTTTTGTTTGTTAAGAAGAAGGATGGTATATTTAGGTTGTGTATCGACTACTGAGAGTTGAACAAACTTACCATCAAGAACCGTTACCCATTACCAAGAATCGACGACTTATTTGATCAACTACAAGGCTCGTCGGTTTATTCAAAAATGGATTTACGTTCTGGGTATCATCAAATGCGGGTGAAGGAGGATGATATTCTAAAGACTGCTTTTAGGACCCGTTACGGTCATTACGAGTTTATGGTTATGCCGTTTGGATTGACTAACGCACCAGCTGTGTTCATGGACCTCATGAACAGAGTGTGTGGGCCATATCTTGACAAGTTTGTCATTGTTTTCATTGATGACATACTTATTTACTCGAAGAATGATCAAGAGCACGAAGAACATTTGATAAAAGTGCTAGAATTGCTGAGAAAAGAAAAACTGTACGCTAAGTTTTCAAAGTGTGCATTTTGGTTGGAAGAAGTTCAATTTCTCTGTCACATAGTGAACAAAGAATGTATTCAAGTGGATCCAGCAAAGATTGAGACCGTTAAAAAGTGGGAAACCCCGAAAATTCCGAAGCATATACGCCAATTTTTAGGACTAGCTGGTTACTACAGAAGGTTCATCTAAGATTTTTCCAAAATAGCAAAACCCTTGACTGCATTAACGCATAAAGGGAGAAAATTTGAATGGAAGGATGAACAAGAAAAAGCGTTTTAATTGTTGAAGAAAAAGTTAACTACGGCACCTATATTGTCATTACCTGAAGGGAATGATGATTTTGTGATATATTGTGACGTCTCAAAGCAAGGTCTCGGTTGTGTATTAATGCATCGAACGAAAGTAATTGCTTATGCGTCTAGACAATTGAAGATTCACGAGCAGAATTATACAACGCATGATTTGGAATTAGGCACGGTTGTTTTTGCATTAAAGACTTGGAGGCACTACTTATATGGGGTCAAAAGTATTATATATACCGACCACAAAAGTCTTCAACACATATTTAATCAGAAACAACTGAACATGAGGCAGCGCAGATGGATTGAATTGTTGAATGATTACGAATTTGAGATTCGTTACCACTCGGGGAAGGCAAATGTGGTAGCCGACGCCTTGAGCAGAAAGAACAGAGAACCTGTTCGAGTAAAAGCTATGAATATAATTGTAACGACCCGGAAATTTCCGACCAAATTTAAACTCTAATCTCTATATGGTTCCGACACGATAAGCAAAAACCCTAAAGTTGACCCGCACTTTTTCGATCATTCTATACTTATAAGATTAATATTTACATAAATTAAACCTTACCAACATGATAAGCAATCCAAATTGTTGAGATTTATGTTTCTGAAAAGAGTTTTACACAACGTTTGACCGTCTAGTTTGACCGATGATATCACGAACTATACAATATATGATAATTATACGTTTGTGTATATATATGTATATATACATATTTAACATGATTAATGAATGTTTTAATATCTCATTTTGTATTAATAACAATAAGTTATAAGTATATTTTGAAACTACTAACTTAAGTTTTCAAAACGATAACTATACGTAACGTTATTTGACATAAATACTTAAGACTTATAATGTTTATACATATATCGTATAAGTAATGTATTTAATCACTTTTAAAGACTTAAATACATAAAATCATATAAGTGTATTCACAAAAGATAGCTATATTTGAATCCTCATTCCATTTTTCACAAAATTTCTATACGTATATCTAGAGTATTTGTACTCGTATCATACCTAGCTTCTATACGTATTTACTATTGGTATATACACATCAAATCACCACCTAACCAGCCCTTGTTCATGCCTTATGTATAAGGTAATTACTTTTGAATGATTGTAAGACTAATTACAAAAATACAAACTAAAAATTTGTCCATGTCTACTACATAAACATATTTTTTGGAGTATATATGTATCCTCATTTTGTTTCATTTTTACTTCCATTCTCTAGCTAAAAACACCCACACTCTCAAGAACATTAAACTCCATAAACATTCAGCAAAGTTCCATGAAGATCTAGCTTCAAAAACCTTACTTAAACACCATAAGAAAACCATATAAAAACACTTCAAGAAATCCTTCCAAGAACACAAACTTACTTCCAATCTTTCATCCACTTCCATCACCCTTTTGATTCTAGCTTCTTACTCCTCTTTTACAGCAACCTTGTCCAAGGAACTTGAGGTAGTATCTATGTTCATAACCTTATTCGATTCATATATATATAGCTATCTTATTTTGTGGTATAAAAGTTTAACAACAAGAACATAGTTTGAATGTTTTCAAACTTGTTTGCAAACTAAATAGATCCTTCTAACTTAACTTTTAAAATACTTCAAGACCTGTAATATAACTTAAATATATGCTAATTTAACAAGGTATAATTTAGTTTTTCAAAGAATATCTTAAAAACTGTTTTTACGACGTCGGAGTGCCACCGGGGACTGTTTTGGGTTGGATAATTAAAAACTATCTTAAACTTTGAGTTGGAGGTTTATGTTCTGGAAAAATGATTTTTACTATGAATATGATAACACATAAAAATTTCATGATTTAATTCAAAGTATAAGTATTTTTAGAAAAATAATCATTTAAGGTTGTTTAAATAAAGGAAAATGTTTAACTTCATAAGTTTCACTAAAGTTTCACCTATGCCGTGTGATTTTGAATACAAACCAAGGTATTTTCAGTTCATAGTCTTAAAGAGGGACTCGATCCAAGGATATGGCAAGTTGAATCAACGAAAACGGATTTGTAACGAAGAAACTATGACCGAAACAAAATTGGTTATCCAAGACTTGTTTAACTTCGGGATTAATTGGGAAAAATTAAATAAAATCACATCTTTCTAAAATAACATGATATTTTATATATATGTACTCATAATTCAATTTTATATGGTTCAGGATCACACGTAAACAATACGAGAAGATTAATCATAAGATCCCATGATTGTACGCAACACGTCATTTGACAACACCGGTACTTTATGTACGCAACACGTCATTTGACAACACCGGTACCGTGGGTCAAGATTAATCTCGACCAATACATATACGATGAGGGTTTTATTTATTTCATTGGGGGTTTATTAAACATCTAAATATGAACCATTAAAATTGAATTACTAACAACGAACTGCTAACTACGGACTAAGGAATTATTCAAAGTATTAAAAGTATAACAAGTATATATATGTGACGTTTGTTTAAAAAAGAAAAGGTATTGATATATTATATATGGATAGGTTCGTGATATCAACCGGAGACCAAGTCAAATTATATATATATCTTCAAGACGAAAGTGAGTATATAGTCCCACTTTTAAACTCTAAATATTTCGGGATGAGAATACATGTATTTTATGTTTTACGTTATGGACACAAGTAACTGAAAAATATATTCTACGTTGAGTTGTACCACTGGCATACTTCCCTGTAGCTTGGCAACTAATATTTACAGCGGTATTGTAAACGCGAATCCTGTTGATAGATCTATCGGGCCTGACAACCCCAACCGGACTGGACGACCAGTATTCAACGGTTGCACAGTACTTCGTTTCGTGACTACACTTGGTACAGTGTAGTAAGATTTCATATTAAAGGGAATATGCGACGTGATTAATTGTTAAGTATGGTTACCAAGTGCTCAACCACTTAGAATATTTTTATTAAAATGTTTATATATGAAATCTTGTGGTCCATCGTTATATCGCTGCTAGCATCAAACCTATATATCTCACCAACTTTATGTTGACGTTTTAAAGCATGTTATTCTCAGGTATGAATTAAGACTTCCGCAGTGCGTTAGCTCATATTAAGGATACTAGTTGGGACCATTTAAGCCATGATACAAGAACGTTGCATTCGAGTCATTGAAGATCATTAAAGACATTTATTAAGTAAATGACAGTTTAGGTCATTTGGATATCGAGAAATGTTTGACGAGTTTATTAATTTTTTTATGTAAAGATAGATTGCCTTTTAAGAATAAATGCAACGTTTGTAAAATGTATCATATAGAGGTCAAGTACCTCGCGATGTTATCAACTGTTGTAATTCGTTTGTAATCAATATGGACATCGTCCGGATGATTAGTTTCGGATCCTTTCAGTTGGTATCAGAGCGTTGGTCTTAGCGAACCAGGCCTTGCATTAGTGTGTCTAACTGGTAGTTGTTAGGATACATTAGTGAGTCTGGACTTTGACCGTATCTACCTGCTAAAAAGTTTTGCTTATCATTTCTAGTCGGAAACCATCTGCTTATCATCCTTAGGGAGTTGCCTGCTTATCATTCTTTAGTCTAGACACGTCTTACTGCATCTAGTGCATCGATAGTGTATAGACAAAATTCATATCCTAGCGTATCTATTACTATAAACATTGCCCGACGAATTTCAAAGATTCTCCGTAATTCACGGGATTTCGGTATTATATATACATATGAAAATTATGTATTGAAGAGTACCAAACCCAACTCCTATAATCTATTCCAAACCAAAAAAATTCATTTCTCCAACTATACAAGACAGTTCGAATTCCTCCGACTTCGATAGCTACGCCGACATGGATTTCCATTCGAGCTCCGAGAACAGCGTCACCGGAATGGATCAACCAATTTCCCATCATCTATTCTGGATGAACTGGGGATGGGTTCGTAATATACTAAATTTTTGGAGGCAAGAAGAAGGTGATCCATTTCATCCACCAAATTGCCCTCTTAACGATGAACCTGAAGCACTTACCGGCGAACCCATTCGAAACACCATTTTCTCGCTCATTTCTAGTGTATCTCGTCATGATTACATACTATCCCATATTTCAAATCTTGTTCATTCGCTCGTTCCAACCGTCAATCATCCCGGTATAATAGAAGAAGTCAACGAACTCCGTGCTCGGGTAGTGGTTTTGGAGAATATGGTGCGAAGGTTACAAACACCAACAGCAGCACCAGCAGCATAATCCGTACTACCATCGTCAACGCCGACTGTACCTTTATCACCCCAATCACAATCTCAACATCACAATCTGTATCTCGAATATCAACATCACACGACTCAATATCTGTACTTCGAGTATGATCTTCGTTCTATATATCGTTCTACATCGATTATCTTCGCTTTACGTATCGTATGACGATTATGTAATTTCTAAAGTCTTAGAGATTATGTAATCTAGAATTAACGATAAATCAAATGAGTTTAATATCTTATTGACTCATTAAATCTATGATTATCTCTGAAGAAAATATATATGCAAGTATATTTTCATAAAGATAGTAATTAAAAATTCCTTCGTACAAACTATTAATGATGAAAATATTTTAACGGGTGGGTAGTACCCGAGGAATATTTAGAATTCACATTAATAAGTTATATTGTACATTCTTGAATCTGATTCAACGGTTATCTATTATCTTACTTACAACCACCGATATTCGTATCCGCTCACCCCAGAATAACCATTTTCAATCAAATTTCATATTCGGATTTTGACCTACCAGAATCCAACAAGTGGCATAAAGAAGAAAACATTGGACAATTAAAATGAATTAAAATGTTGATTGTAACATATGAAACTAAACAATTCTTCAAGTTTGCCACTTGATTTTATCTTAAACCTCATTCGTAACTTGACGATTACAATTCGCATTCAAATCCTTTCATGATTTCTGAAAACACCCTGAACTATGAAGTAGCTCTTGAAATGCTGATGAAGCAGCAAAAACTGTAAACGACTTTAACAATCAAAAGATTGATGATAAAGAATGGTATGGTGGTAAAGCTGAGAAAAAGAGAAGGTTTGGAACTGGAAAACGGATTGAGCAAAGTATGAAGGAGGCCGTGAACAAATCATGAAAACAGAACCTGCCTTCAAAGGATCCAAATGATCCAGTGCCTGCTGAAACCGTTGGTAAGAACACTGCTCCTTATTCTAAACTTTTCAAGATGATATTCTTCACCATCATTTTATCTTAGATATTATAAGATATCTTCATTCGTTATACATATTTTTCATATTTCTGGAGATATTTTTACAACTATTCCTATCTGCGATCATTTAACTCTCCGTAACATCTGCGCTACAATATAAAAGAAACTGTGTTAGTTTCTAAATTCTGAAATCTCTAAGTTTAAAAATATGAATGTTTTGAAGTAGTGTTGGGAACTGATACATGAATTAGTATAATATAATGAAACTTGATCAACTTCATTATATTACAGTAAGTCATGTTAAGTTTCTAATGGAATGTGATGATTCACAGTACCGTCATCATGTGCCATGTTACACGGCTCTTACATTCTATCAAGTCTTCAAACATATTAGAACGTATCACCTTGATAGTTCTATTTTTTTTTTTTCGGAATATTCGAGTAATTTAACGAATCAAGATCGTGCCATTACAATTTCATTCTAAAACCAATAGCAAGGTTCATTCCAAATTTCCTACCTACGAATTTCGGACCATTGTTCGCTTGGCTCGAGGACGGGAAGAAGAAATGAAGGGACAAAACTTCAGAATAGAAATAGGAACATAAACCACAGCAAATAAGAGAGAGCATTAACTGTGGATGACAATGATTTTAAGGGACGGGAGTAGGAACATCGAAATATAAGGGAAGGTATAAAACCTAACAACAACCCCGAAACTACAAACCGTGCATATCAATACGTATTGCAACGTAAAGGCACGGGAGAATTAAAAACATTATAATTCCAAGGAAAGGATAAAAGAGAATAGATTCTTCTGGTGATAGATGAAAAAGAAGAATGAAAGATATGAAAGTTAGAAATATAACAAGGGTTAGAATGGGATGGAGCATATTAGCGAATGTCTTAAAGTAGGAACTAAAGAGAAAGAATAGAAGATGTGGGAAGAAAGAAAGGGAAGGAGGTAAATTTATAGTGAAATATTCGACAAAGAAATCAAAACAGATTGCCGCGTTAAATCAAAGAAGATCCTGATCGCCGCAAAACTAAATCTTATTACATAAGATTTTCTTTAAAACCCTTAAATCCCGGAAATCGATCATAATCACGTCATCGGTTACAACAATTCTATATTTACTCATTTCACTCTTTTGTGATAGCTTCGATCGTGCGTCTCACATAACCAAATCGTTTTATCTAAATCTTTCAATAATGATAAAATTTCATTATTACCTCATATTCGTCATGAAAACATTCCTATTGTTGTTTATGACAACCTCTACCAAATTTCGAGGACGAAATTTCTTTAACGGATGGGTACTGTAACGACCCGGAAATTTCCGACCAAATTTAAACTCTAATCTCTATATGGTTCCGACACGATAAGCAAAAACCCTAAAGTTGACCCGCACTTTTTCCATCATTCTATACTTATAAGATTAATATTTACATAAATTAAACCTTACCAACATGATAAGCAATCCAAATTGTTGAGATTTATGTTTCCGAAAAGAGTTTTACACAACGTTTGACCGTCTAGTTTGACCGATGATATCACGAACTATACAATATATGATAATTATACGTTTGTGTCTATATATGTATATATACATATTTAACATGATTAATGAATGTTTTAATATCTCATTTTGTATTAATAACAATAAGTTATAAGTATATTTTGAAACTACTAACTTAAGTTTTCAAAACGATAACTATACGTAACGTTATTTGACATAAATACTTAAGACTTATAATGTTTATACATATATCGTATAAGTAATGTATTTAATCACTTTTAAAGACTTAAATACATAAAATCATATAAGTGTATTCACAAAAGATAGCTATATTTGAATCCTCATTCCATTTTTCACAAAATTTCTATACGTATATCTAGAGTATTTGTACTCGTATCATACCTAGCTTCTATACGTATTTACTATTGGTATATACACATCAAATCACCACCTAACCAGCCCTTGTTCATGCCTTATGTATAAGGTAATTACTTTTGAATGATTGTAAGACTAATTACAAAAATACAAACTAAAAATTTGTCCATGTCTACTACATAAACATTTTTTTAGGAGTATATATGTATCCTCATTTTGTTTCATTTTTACTTCCATTCTCTAGCTAAAAACACCCACACTCTCAAGAACATTAAACTCCATAAACATTCAGCAAAGTTCCATGAAGATCTAGCTTCAAAAACCTTACTTAAACACCATAAGAAAACCATACAAAAACACTTCAAGAAATCCTTCCAAGAACACAAACTTACTTCCAATCTTTCATCCACTTCCATCACCCTTTTGATTCTAGCTTCTTACTCCTCTTTTACAGCAACCTTGTCCAAGGAACTTGAGGTAGTATCTATGTTCATAACCTTATTCGATTCATATATATATAGCTATCTTATTTTGTGGTATAAAAGTTTAACAACAAGAACATAGTTTGAATGTTTTCAAACTTGTTTGCAAACTAAATAGATCCTTCTAACTTAACTTTTAAAATACTTCAAGACCTGTAATATAACTTAAATATATGCTAATTTAACAAGGTATAATTTAGTTTTTCAAAGAATATCTTAAAAACTGTTTTTACGACGTCGGAGTGCCACCGGGGACTGTTTTGGGTTGGATAATTAAAAACTATCTTAAACTTTGAGTTGGAGGTTTATGTTCTGGAAAAATGATTTTTACTATGAATATGATAACACATAAAAATTTCATGATTTAATTCAAAGTATAAGTATTTTTAGAAAAATAATCATTTAAGGTTGTTTAAATAAAGGAAAATGTTTAACTTCATAAGTTTCACTAAAGTTTCACCTATGCCGTGTGATTTTGAATACAAACCAAGGTATTTTCAGTTCATAGTCTTAAAGAGGGACTCGATCCAAGGAGATGGCAAGTTGAATCAACGAAAACGGATTTGTAACGAAGAAACTATGACCGAAACAAAATTGGTTATCCAAGACTTGTTTAACTTCGGGATTAATTGGGAAAAATTAAATAAAATCACATCTTTCTAAAATAACATGATATTTTATATATATGTACTCATAATTCAATTTTATATGGTTCAGGATCACAGGTAAACAATACGAGAAGATTAATCATAAGATCCCATGATTGTACGCAACACGTCATTTGACAACACCGGTACTTTATGTACGCAACACGTCATTTGACAACACCGGTACCGTGGGTCAAGATTAATCTCGACCAATACATATACGATGAGGGTTTTATTTATTTCATTGGGGGTTTATTAAACATCTAAATATGAACCATTAAAATTGAATTACTAACAACGAACTGCTAACTACGGACTAAGGAATTATTCAAAGTATTAAAAGTATAACAAGTATATATATGTGACGTTTGTTTAAAAAAGAAAAGGTATTGATATATTATATATGGATAGGTTCGTGATATCAACCGGAGACCAAGTCAAATTATATATATATCTTCAAGACGAAAGTGAGTATATAGTCCCACTTTTAAACTCTAAATATTTCGGGATGAGAATAGATGTATTTTATGTTTTACGTTATGGACACAAGTAACTGAAAAATATATTCTACGTTGAGTTGTACCACTGGCATACTTCCCTGTAGCTTGGCAACTAATATTTACAGCGGTATTGTAAACGCGAATCCTGTTGATAGATCTATCGGGCCTGACAACCCCAACCGGACTGGACGACCAGTATTCAACGGTTGCACAGTACTTCGTTTCGTGACTACACTTGGTACAGTGTAGTAAGATTTCATATTAAAGGGAATATGCGACGTGATTAATTGTTAAGTATGGTTACCAAGTGCTCAACCACTTAGAATATTTTTATTAAAATGTTTATATATGAAATCTTGTGGTCCATCGTTATATCGCTGCTAGCATCAAACCTATATATCTCACCAACTTTATGTTGACGTTTTAAAGCATGTTATTCTCAGGTATGAATTAAGACTTCCGCTGTGCGTTAGCTCATATTAAGGATACTAGTTGGGACCATTTAAGCCATGATACAAGAACGTTGCATTCGAGTCATTGAAGATCATTAAAGACATTTATTAAGTAAATGACAGTTTAGGTCATTTGGATATCGAGAAATGTTTGACGAGTTTATTAATTTTTTTATGTAAAGATAGATTGCCTTTTAAGAATAAATGCAACGTTTGTAAAATGTATCATATAGAGGTCAAGTACCTCGCGATGTTATCAACTGTTGTAATTCGTTTGTAATCAATATGGACATCGTCCGGATGATTAGTTTCGGATCCTTTCAATAATGATTCACACTAACCTTACTACTCAAATAAAGGAGGCGCAACAAGGAGTATTAAAAGAGGGAAAATTAAGGGATGAAATACCCAAAGGATCGGAGAAGCATCTTAATATTCAGAAAGACGGAACCCAGTATAGGGCTGAAAGAATTTGGGTACCAAAATTTGGAGATATGAGAGAAATGGTACTTAGAGAAGCTCATAAAACCAGATACTCAATACATCCCGGAACGGGAAAGATGTACAAGGATCTTAAGAAATATTTTTGGTGGCCAGGTATGAAAGCCGATGTAGCTAAATATGTAGGAGAATGTTTGAAGAGTTCTAAGGTCAAAGCTGAGCATCAGAAACCATTAGGTCTACTTCAACAACCCGAAATCCCGGAATGGAAATGGAAAAACATTACCATGGATTTCATCACTAAATTGCCAATGACTGCAAGTGGTTTTGATACTATTTGGGTAATAGTTGATCATCTCACCAAATCAGCACACTTCCTGCCAATAAGAGAAGATGACAAGATGGAGAAGTTAGCACGACTGTATTTGAAGGAAGTCGTCTCCAGACATGGAATATCAATCTCTATTATCTCCGATAGGGATGGCAGATTTATTTCAAGATTCTGGAAGACATTACAGCAAGCATTAGGAACTCGTCTAGACATGAGTACTGCCTATCATCCACAAACTGATGGGCAGAGTGAAAGGACGATACTAACACTTGAAGACATGCTATGAGCATGTGTTATTGATTTCGGAAACAGTTGGGATCGACACCTTCCGTTAGTAGAATTTTCCTACAACAACAGCTACCATTCAAGCATTGAGAAGGCGCCGTTTGAAGCACTTTATGGTAGAAAGTGTAGGTCTCCGATTTTTTGGAGTGAAGTGGGGGATAGAAGATTACTGTGACGACCCGGAAATTTCTGACCAAATTTAAACTTAATCTTTGTATGTTTCCGACACGATAAGCAAAGCTTTTTAAACCGAGTCTCAAAATTTTGGAACTGTTTATATGGATTCAGTTAACCTTTGACTATTCCCGACGAATCACGAACGTTATATTTATATAATTTCTGTGTAAATAAATATGTAAATTATATATATAAATAAAAATGTATATATAATGTATTGAAATAATAAAATACACTTTAATCAATTTGAAATTAAAAATGTAAAATAATAAACTGAGTAATAAATTTATTATTAGAAGTGAATATATAAATATAAATATAAATATATATATATATATATATATATATATATATATATATATATATATATATAATATTATTATGAATCTACATGAGATAAAAATATATAAATGATTTCTATTAATAAGTATTATGTTGAAACATATATAAAACATGTAGATATTAAATAGATGTATTCATATAGTATATGATATAAGTATTAGATATTACAAAATTTATAAATTGTAATATTAAATGTAATTACAAGTTTAATTATAACTATTGTTGTTACATTCCTTATTAATATTAACATCTGTGTTTGTCATATTATTAAAATTATAATACTAAAATTTGTTACATTAAACTTGTTATATTAAAATTTATGTCATCATTGATTGTATCATTATAACTATTAGTAAAATTATCATTTTAGTATTATGGTTAATATTAGTATTATTATTGGATATTATTATTATCATTATTGTCATTAATAACTAAAATTATCATATTATGGTTAATATCTGTATTCTATTTTTTTAGCCAAAAATCTAAAACGAATCAATTATCCAAATCCTTAAATGCCATCATGTTAGGAATCTCCCATCTAAACTTTCTGAAAGTTTTCAGGTTTCAATTCACTGAAGTAAAATCGAATTTTGAAAGTCAAGGTATAAATTGAAAAAGTCAAAAGTTTTGTTCATATCAAAATTCGGATTCAGAGTGGTGTTTACGAATCAATTGATGATTGATAAAGTTTCCATTAATGAGTTCCAACCTATCTCATGTTATAACATTTGTGTATAAAGATCCACAACTCAAAATCACCATTTATTTTTTTTCTACTTCGACGAACAGCAGAAAGCTGTATATATATTTTTATTTTTTTTTTAATTTTTCATTCTTGTTAGTTTCAAGCATCCCATTAAATCGTCTATGAATTTTTAGACCTAAAACCAATTTAGTATTTTGATGTTATAGTTAATAATACATCTGGTTCGATTTTGGATTTATGAGGAAGAAGAAGGAGGAGTCAGGAAAACATCCGGGTTAAAAGATTATAGATTAGTAATAAATCAGAAAAAGAGGCAGCTGAGTAGTGGTTAAGAGGGAAGTCGGGTGAGCGAGTGGTCACGGGTTCAAGCCTTGGCAGGGTCAATATGTATTTTTTTGGGCCAATTTTTGATGAGGTAGTTTTCTTAAAATCATTAATATTACTTTTATTTTTATTTTTATTATCATTATTATTGTTTTGATTAATTATTGTTATTATGATTAGTATTATTGTTATCATTATTACTAATACATAAATATTATTATTGTTATGATTATAATTACAAAACTGATTATTATTATTATTATTATTATTATTATTATTATTATTATTATTATTATTATTATTATTATTATTATTATTATTATTATTATTATTATTAATATGCTAATCAAAGTTAATACTACCATTAATATTATGATTAATGTTATCATTAATAAAGTTCGATAATATAATTATTACATATAACATAACTATATTAATATTTTTTTATCTAAAGTGTATAAAATAAATATAGTTAATTAAATTATTAATGAAACACATAATTAAAATAACAATTAAATCACTAATAATAATATATTTATTTGATTACGATTATATGTATTAATGAATATACAAATGATATAGGTTCGTGAATCCGAGGCCAACCCTACTTTTTTTCAATGTCGTTATATGTATTTTTACTACAAAATACAGTATGGTGAGTTTCATTTGCTCCATTTTTAAATGCTTTTGCAATATATATTTTTGGGACTGAGAATACATGCGCTGCTTTTATAAATGTTTTACGAAATAGACACAAGTACTTAAAATTACATTCTATGGCTGGATTATTAACCGAATATCGCCCTTCAAGTTTGGTAACCTAAGAATTTAGGGAAATGACCCCTGATTGACGCGAATCCTAAAGATAGATCTATGGACCTTGACAAGTCCCATTCGGGGTACGAATGCTTTAGTACTTCGAGATTATTATACAAACGAGAGGTTTTGTTTTGAGGATATTCTATGCATTAAGTTAACGTCGGTTACCAGGTGTTCAATCCATATGAATGATTTTTATCTCTATGCAGTTTGCGAAATGCCTGATACGAGAATGATGTTTATGAAAATGAAATCTTGTGGTCTATTATAATATTTGAAATGATTATTTATGATAAACTAATGAACTCACCAACCTTTTGATTGACACTTTAAAGCATGTTTATTCTCAGGTATGAAAGAAATCTTCCGCTGTGCATTTGCTTATATTAGAGATATTACTTGGAGTCATTCATGAAGTATTTCAAAAAACGTTGCATTCGAGTCGTTGAGTTTATCAAGATTATTACTAGGTCAATTATAGTTGGATATATTATGAAATGGTATGCATGCCGTCAACTTTCGATGTAATGAAAGATTGTCTTTTCAAAAACGAATGCAATGTTTGTAAAATGTATCATATAGAGGTCAAGTACTTCGCGATGTAACCAAATGTAATGCATTCGTCCAGATGGATTAGGACGGGTCGTTAGAGTTGGTATCGGAGCTGGTATAACGCCGTCCATGTGTGGCGGGTTAGTCGTAAAGGAGGTTCTCACAGTGTTACCTGTGACGAAGCATTGGCTCTTACTCCTTGCGATCCCTTACGAGGGTTGACAGTAGCCGAGAGGCAGGCCCTAAAATCAGTATCTGAGGTACACTCAGTGGTCACCAGGTGGTTAGCTGGGAAGGCACTGGGTGGGACGGTGGTTGTCCCCAACTGTGTTAGAGTTGGTATCAGAGCGGTGGTCTTAGCGAACCAGGTCTGCATTAGTGTCTATAACTGATAAGTTGTTAGGATGCATTAGTGAGTATGGACTTCGACCGTGTCTGCATGTCAAAAATTTTGCTTATCATTTTTGTCAAAAATCATCAGTTTATCATCCTTAGGAAATTACCTGCTCATTATTCTTAGTTTAGACACGTTTTACTGCTTGACTGAATGAATAGTGCATAGAAAAAATTCATATCTTAGCGTATCTAACAATTCATATCTTAGCATATCTGTTACTATAGACCTTGCCTGATATCTCTCGTAAATTTTTCCGTAATTTAAGGGATCCTGGTACTATATATATATATATATATATATATATATATATATATATATATATATATATATATATATATATATATATATATATATATATATATATATATATATATATATATATATATATATATATATATATATATGCATATTATGCATTGAGAATACATCCAACTATCAATTGCTGTCACTAAACTCTTCATACCAAAAATCTTTTCTGTGATCGCGTAAGATGGTCTCTACAAATCAACCACGTTCCTCTGACTCCGAAGACAGCGTGACAGGAACACACCAACCAATCAACTACCGTGATTACTGGATAAAATGGGGGTGGGTTCGCGACGTACTCACCCTATGGAGAAGGGAAGAAGGTACTCCATATCATGAATCGAATCTACCACCTAACCTTGGAGTACTCAACCCGCTCACCGGCGAACCTGTTCGCAACACCGTTTATACCCTTTTTGCAAGAATTTTTTGTCTTGAGACTACCATTAACGGAACTAGAGAAGATATCCGACCTCTACCTCACACTGATTACCAACCATGGTTAGTAGAAGAAGTTAAAGAACTCTGAGATCGAATGTTAACTTTAGAGAGTACGGTACACAATTTGCAAGCACCAGCAGCATCACCAGCACCAGTAACATCACCAGCCTCAACACCAACAACACTAGTACCACCAACAACAACATCTGCGTCACCAGCTTCGACATCTCATTCTGTACCTTGAGTATAATCATCGTTCTATATGACGTTCTACATCATTTATCTTCATTCGACATAGCGATTATGTAATCTCTAATGTTTTAGAGATTATATATTCTTGTTCTAACGGTAAATCAAACGAGTTTAATATCATATTAACTCATTAAATCCATGATTACATCTGAAGAAAATATGTATGTATATATGTTTTCATAAAGATTGTAATTAAAAATTCTTTTGTACAAACTGTTAATCGTGAAAAATATTTTAACGGGTAGGTAATACCCGAAGAATATTTAGATTTCACATTAATAAGTTACATTGTACATTCTTCGAATTTGATTCAACAATCATTTACTATCCTATTTACAACCACCGATATACGTATCCGTTCACCAAAGAATAACTATTTTCATTCAAATTCAATTTCATATTTGGATTTTGACCTATCAGAATCCAACAAGTGGCATAATGAAGGAAACATTTGACAAAATAAAATTCGTTAGAAACAAACAAATTAACTATGAGAAATTTTGTTAAGAATCCACGCTAACTGTTCCTAGCTAATTGTTCCCAGCTAACTGATTACACTTTATTTATCGCAATTTAATTATCACAATTTACATTCTCGCAATTTCATTTATCGTCATTTAATTTCTGTTATTTACTTTACGCATTTTATTTATCGTCATTTAATTTCTGTATTTATTTTACGCACTTTAAATATCGGGACACGTATACAAGGTTTTGACATATCATATCGACGCATCTATATATATTATTTGGAATCACCATAGACACTCTATATACAGTAATGATCGAGTTCTCTATACAGGGTTGAGGTTGATTCTGCAATAATATATATAGTTTGAGTTGTGATCGAGTCTGAGACATGTACACAGGTCACGATACGTATTAATTAATTCGAATATTATAAATTAAACTATATATGAATTATTGGACTGTTAACTGTGGACTATCGACTGTGGACTAATAACATTGGACAATTAAAATGAATTAAAATATTGATTATAACATATGAAACTAAACATTTCTTCAAGTTGCCACTTGACTTCATCTTAAACCTCATTTGTATCTTGACGATTACAATCAGCGTTCAAATCTATCATGATTCTTAAAAACACCTCAATTGAGAGGATAAACCAACCGCACTCCATCTACGGAAGAAGAGATTGATGCACATAGTTATGCACCTGAAAAACTCTCAGAAATTGAGTGAACATTTAACCTGTAGCAGTGCCAATTCCTTTAGTGTTATTATTACCCAAAATAACTTGGTAATCCCTTTCAAAAATAGCAAATTTTGTCACAGCTCCAGCACAATCAACATCGACATTTCGTTCAAAACAATCTTATTATAACTTTGATATATATGCGTGCTCTTTATTGTTACCAGGGAACCTTTCATATTCCACCATATTACCATCAGCGTTTAATCATCTAAAAACACAATTCTCCTGAAATCACCTCGGATTGATAACCGATGATTCAGATATCGTAGCATTAAATGCAGAGAAAACAGAAAAATGGTAGATGGTCTAAACGGATAAAAGTTTGATGATAAAGAAAGGAGTGTTAGGAACGCTCGATAGAAAACTTGGTACTGAAAAATAGATTGAGCTAACCATGAAGGAGACCAAGGACAAATACAAGGACCAAACTCTATATTCAAAGGATCCAGGTAATTCTGGATCCGATGAAATCTTTAGAGAATATCTTGCTCCGGATTCATGTTAAAATCTTGCGGAAAATTTTTCTTCATCAACTTTCGAACTTAGAAATTTCAAAATATCATCATAAATATCTTCGATATTTCTGAAGATATTTTCATAAATATTTTCGTCCGAAATTATATACCTCTTCGTGCTATCTGTATTCCATTATATTGGAAACCTCTGTAAAATTTAAGTATAAATTATGAATGAATTGTGGAGAAGTGTTGGAAATTGAAGCATGGGTTAGTATAATATAATGACGCCCGGCCAACGTGATTATATTACAGTAAGTCATGCTGAGTTTCTATTGGAACATGATGATTCACAGATCATAACGTCATCATGTGCCATGTTACACAACTCTTTCATTCTACTTAACTTCTGAACATATCTAGAAAATGTATTCTTGATGGTTCTATCTTCCGTGATGTTGATAAATTTGAAAATCAAAATCGTGCTATCACGTTCCTTCCTGCTTACAACATTATAATCATTTGAATCTCTATATCTACGAATTCTGGACCATTAATCGCTTGACTTAAAGTCGGGAAGAGGAAACAAAAGTATGAAACTCTAAAATATAAGGGGGAATATAAAGCTCGATAACAACACATAAATTACAAACCGTGGATATCAATGTTTATCGCAACATAAAGACACGGGAGAATTAAAAACATTATAACCCCAAGGGTGAAATAGAAGAAAACAGATTCCTCCGGTGGTAATTGGAAAAGGAGAATGATTGTTGCAATAGTGAGGATAAGAACAAGAACCAGAACTGGAGTAAGCATTTTCACAATCTTTTGAATTTAGGAATTGAGTATAGAAGTGGTGAAAACTAATGGGACGGAAAAGGTAAATTTATAATGGAAATATCAGACAGAGTAATCGAGGCAGATCACCGTATTTAAATATAGAGATCTTAATTTCCTTATTTGTTGAAGAATCAAATCTTTTAGATTTCAAAGATTTTCTTTTAAATCCCATGAATTCCGGAATTCAACTTGACTACGTCAAAAGCTAAGACAAATCTTTACTTATTTACTTCACTCTTTTGTGATAACTTCATTCGTACTCTTCGAATAATCGAATTATTTTATCCTTATTATTCAAGGATAATGAAACTCTATTACCAACTCATATTTTTCATAAAAACATGTTTATTGTTAATTATGACAACCTCACTCAAATTTCGGGACGGAATTTCTTTAACGGGTAGGTACTGTGACGACCCGGAAATTTCCAACCAAATTTAAACTTAATCTTTGTATGTTTTCGACACGATAAGCAAAGCCTGTTAAACCGAGTCTCAAAATTTTAGAACTGTTTATATGGATTCAGTTAACCTTTGACTATTCCCGACGAATCACGAACGTTATATTTATATAATTTCTGTGTAAATAAATATGTAAATTATATATATAAATATAAATGTATAAATAATGTATTGAAATAATAAAATACACTTTAATCAATTTGAAATTTAAAATGTAAAATAATAAACAGAGTAATAAAGTTATTATCAGAAGTGAATATATAAATATATATATATATATATATATATATATATATATATATATATATATATATATATATAATATTATTATGAATCTACATGGGATAAAAATATATAAATGATTTCTATTAATAAGTATTATGTTGAAACATATATAAAACATGTAGATATTAAATAGATGTATTCATATAGTATATGATATAAGTATTAGATATTACAAAATTTATAAATTGTAATATTAAATGTAATTACAAGTTTAATTATAACTATTGTTGTTACATTCCTTATTAATATTAACATCTGTGTTTTTCATATTATTAAAATTATAATACTAAAATTTGTTACATTAAACTTGTTATATTAAAATTTATGTCATCATTGATAGTATCATTATAACTATTAGTAAAATTATCATTTTAGTATTATGGTTAATATTAGTATTATTATTGGATATTATTATTATCATTATTGTCATTAATAACTAAAATTATCATATTATTGCTATTAGCATTTTTAGTATTACTAATAATATTAATAATAGCATTATCAGTTTTAACATATTACTATATTCTGTATATTTATTAATTACAAAAAAATGATATAGATACAAACAGATCAGCACACACTTACTTTATCAGATTCTTTCTTATTTCTATTTACTTGTGAGGAGCTGTCTAGGTAATTTAGGATACAAACAAATGCTATCAATTTTTTAGTACTACCAACTCCATTGATCACTTACTTATATTCGAATTTTGCAAAACAAAGTTGATTAACAGAAATTTTTTTTATAAAACCCGGTGGTTCCTCTGTATTTTATTTTTTTTAGCCAAAAATCTAAAACGAATCAATTATCCAAATCCTTAAATGCCATCATGTTAGGAATCTCCCATCTAAACTTTATGAAAGTTTTCAGGTTTCAATTCACTGAATTAAAATCGAATTTTGAAAGTCAAGGTATAAATTGAAAAAGTCAAAAGTTTTGTTCATATCAAAATTCGGATTCAGAGTGGTGTTTATGAATCAATTGATGATTGATAAAGTTTCCATTAATGAGTTCCAACCTATCTCATGTTATAACATTTATGTATAAAGATCCACAACTCAAAATCACCATTTTTTTCTACTTCGACGAACAGCAGAAAGCTGTATATATATATATTTTTTTATTTTTCATTCCTATTAGTTTCAAACATCCCATTAAATCGTCTCTGAATTTTTAGACCTAAAACCAATTTAGTATTTTGATGTTATAGTTAATAATACATCTGGTTCGATTTTGGATTTATGAGGAAGAAGAAGGAGGAGTCAGGAAAACATTCGGGTTAAAAGATTATAGATTAGTAATAAATCAGAAAAAGAGGCAGCTGAGTAGTGGTTAAGAGGGATGTCGGGTGAGCGAGTGGTCACGGGTTCAAGCCTTGGCAGGGTCAATATGTATTTTTTTGGGCCGATTTTTGATGAGGTAGTTTTTTTAAAATCATTAATATTACTTTTATTTTTATTTTTATTATCATTATTATTGTTTTAATTAGTTATTTTTATTATGATTAGTATTATTGTTATCATTATTACTAATGCATAAATATTATTATTGTTATGATTATAATTACAAAACTGATTATTATTATTATTATTATTATTATTATTATTATTATTATTATTATTATTATTATTATTATTATTATTATTAATATTATTATTATTATTATTATTATTATTATTATTATTATTATTAATATGCTAATCAAAGTTAATACTACCATTAATATTATGATTAATGTTATCATTAATAAAGTTCGATAATATAATTATTACATATAACATAACTATATTAATATTTTTTTAACTAAAGTATATAAAATAAATATAGTTAATTAAATTATTAATGAAACACATAATTAAAATAAAAATTAAATCACTAATAATAATATATTTATTCGATTACGATTATATGTATTAATGAATATACAAATGATATAGGTTCGTGAATCCGAGGCCAACACTACTTTTGTTCAATGTCGTTATATGTATTTTTACTACAAAATACAGTATGGTGAGTTTCATTTGCTCCATTTTTAAATGCTTTTGCAATATATATTTTTGGGACTGAGAATACATGCGCTGCTTTTATAAATGTTTTACGAAATAGACACAAGTACTTAAAATTACATTCTATGGCTGGATTATTAACCGAATATCGCCCTTCAAGTCTGGTAACCTAAGAATTTAGGGAAATGGCCCCTGATTGACGCGAATCTTAAAGATAGATCTATGGACCTTGACAAGTCCCATTCGGGGTACGAATGCTTTAGTACTTCGAGATTATTATACAGACGAGAGGTTCTGTTTTGGGGATATTCTATGCATTAAGTTAACGTCGGTTACCAGGTGTTCAATCCATATGAATGATTTTTATCTCTATGCAGTTTGCGAAATGCCTGATACGAGAATGATGTTTATGAAAATGAAATCTTGTGGTCTATTATAATATTTGAAATGATTATTTATGATAAACTAATGAACTCACCAACCTTTTGGTTGACACTTTAAAGCATGTTTACTCTCAGGTATGAAAGAAATCTTCCGCTGTGCATTTGCTTATATTAGAGATATTACTTGGAGTCATTCATGACATATTTCAAAAGACGTTGCATTCGAGTCGTTGAGTTCATCAAGATTATTACTAGGTCAATTATAGTTGGATATATTATGAAATGGTATGTATGTCGTCAACTTTCGATGTAATGAAAGATTGTCTTTTCAAAAACGAATGCAATGTTTGTAAAATGTATCATATAGAGGTCAAGTACCTCGCGATGTAACCCAATGTAATGCATTCGTCCAGATAGATTAGGATGGGTCGTTAGAATTACGGGTCCGGAGTCGACAAAAGAGCTACGCTGACATTAAAAGAAAAGATATAGAATTTGAAATTGGAGAGATGGTCATGCTTAAAGTTGCATATATATATTAAATGAAATTGATATTTATATGATTAAGTGTTTCCAACATGTTAAGCAATCAAACTTGTTAAGACTTGATTAACTGAAATAGGTTTTATATAGACAATTGACCACCCAAGTTGACCGGTGATTCACGAACGTTAAAACTTGTAAAAACTATATGATGTCATATATATGGATATATATATATATATATATATATATATATATATATATATATATATATATATATATATATATATATATATATATATATATATATATATATATATAGTTAACATGGTATTATGATAAGTAAACATATCATTAAGTATATTAACAATGAACTACATATGTAAAAACAAGACTACTAACTTAAGGATTTCGAAACGAGACATATATATAACGATTATCGTTGTAATGACGTTTAATGTATATATATTGTAACGACCCTGGTTTTTCCAACATTATTTTATTAATAATTATTATTATTAATACGTGTGATTAAACGAATGTATGTTATTACATTTACTTGTTGCCATGATTAACCGTACTTGATTCTTAAATGCCCGAAACGTCTTTGTGACACCCGGAACTTACACGAATAATATTTTCACATATTATTTACATTCATGATTATTTTATTAATCATTTTGACTAACTATGGTGATTAATTAATTACTTGGGCTTTAGTTGGATTTATTTGTTAAATACTTGAACTTGGGCTTGGCAAAGTTAATGGCCTCTTGAACTTGGGCTTATAAGCCCACCCTACCTTTTAAGTAGACTAGTTAGTCCATTATACATGCAAGTAATACTTTCAATTTTAACAAGATTAATTAAGTTAGTGGAAGACTAGTCACATAACACTTACAACTAGTCCCCATACATGCAACCATGAGACCTAGATTTTGAGCAAATGCATGAAGCTTTTAGTGGCCACTCTCCCCTTTTGTGACTCCCTAAACCCACGACCAAAGTGGCCTAGGAGGGTGTTTTATTTTCAATTTTCTTTGACTACTTATTACTAGCATCCATACATACTTCCCTCATTCCAAACACACACTTCAAACTTGCACCTCAACTTTCTCTCTTTTCTCTCTAATACTTGTAAGTAGCAAGCTCATTTCCCTCTTTCTTTTCCTTGTAAAAACCGTAACCCACCCCCCTAAATCATCATCATCTTTTGTTCTTTATTGTTGCTTAATTCATTGTTGTTGTTAGTTGTTGTTTACTTACTTGTTACTTTAGTTATTCCTTACTAGTATTAAAGAATCAAACTCTTTAGTTTGATTCTTCATTTATCTTGTTATTCAAGAACATGCAAGGATCTAAACTCTCTAGTTTATGGTTCTACAATTAGTGTTTTAAAGATTTAAAGTTCATAAGTTCTAAAAATCATACATGCATTCATGTTAGTAAACTTGAAGTTTACTTTCTAAAGATCAAGACCTAGGCTTGAATCTTTAAAAGTATGAAACTCATGAACTTGTTACTTATTTATTTAGTTTATCACTTTCATTCTTGCACTCAAATTACACTTTACTAGTTGATAATCAAAGTTTTGTAACCTATGGTTTCACTAAAGTAAAGATTCAAGGGATGGTAATTATGATTTAACTTAATGACTTTACTTAGACTTTCACGTGGGTTATGATGGTCAAGACTTGGTTACAATGATGTAAACACATCCACGAGTTGTACACTTGAAGCCATATGCATCAAGGATGAGAACCATGATGAACATCAAGCACCAAAACCACCGGAACTCCCTTAAACTTACTGTTCTGTCCAAACTTTCTGATCAGCTGAACCCGTAACAGACCAGTAGGTCTGGGCTGATCTAACCTTGATTTTTGGATAGAACTTTTTGAGTAGATAACTTTTCATATAAGACTCGTCTTCATACGAGTTACGGTTTAGAGTCTATGGCCCTCCGAGCGTCACTAAGTCCATTTACTTTTCTAGGTTTCTGTTTCTGTTTTCTGTTTACTGTTTTCTGAGTCAGACATAAACACCTGGGCTACTGTAACTGTGATATTCAGTTATCTCTGTTCGAGTAGATAATTTTTCGTTTAGGACTCGTCTTAATACGAGTTACGGTTTAGGATTTATGGCCCTCCGATCGTCACTAGGTCCTTTTAACGTTGTACAGAAAATTCTGACCTACTCGCACTTAGACCGTCGCCTCGGTCAAACTAAGACGAGTTTGCTTCTGAGATTTTTACCACACTTAAGGGACTCATATACGGAGCCATGGCCACTGGTCTCACCTTATTTCAGTAGGTATAGAGACTGTGGTGACTGACCGAAGTCAGCCTTCGTTTTAAAACTTCCTTTATGAACAAAACATACTTATACCTTTCGTTTGATGATGTTTGATGATGACCCTTATGACCTTGTTTACATACTTATAAACCTTTGAAGACAAGCTACTGACTTAGTACTATTTGACTTAGGTTGAGGACTTTTGGACCGATTACTTGCACACTTTCCCGACTCTACATTACTACTATTTTACCGCTACTTATCATTGTGAGTTATAGCTTTCCCTTTTTACTTTAACTTATTTTGGGAACTGAGAATACATGCGCATTTTATGTTTTACATAATAGGCATGAGTACTTAAACTTTATATATGTGTGGGTTATATAACGGCAGAAACATTCCCTTTAGCTCGGTAACGTTTAGTCATTGGTTTTTGAACCGTGAACGCGAATCTTAGATATGGATCCATAGGGTTTGACATCCCCACTCGGGCTAGTCGCGCTAGCATTTAACGAGTGTTTAATACTTCGAGGTTATACGCACTTGCCAAGTCCACTTTCAGGGGATACATAAACGTTAAGTTAGTTACCGGGTGCCCGCGGTTAAGCATATACTTTTACATACTTTTGAAACGCTCGTTGTAGCACCGAAATCTCGTGGCCTCCTTACATTACTGTTATACTTAAACTATAGCTCACCAACCTTTGTGTTGACCTTTTTAAGCGTGTATTTCTCAGGTGCTTGAAGTCGCTTCCGCTATCATACTAGTCGTGCTGTAGAACCCGCTGCTTAGAGTTGTTATCGCATGACTACTTATCTTGCATTCAAACTTATATACTTTTGGAACTATGTTATGTAACGACCTTTGTGGTCACGTACACTTATTATTTGCTTCCACTTAGTGAAGCATGCTTTTGGATTGTAAAACATTTGATGTCGGTTATGACATCACCTTTTTATCGTGAATGTAACTTATTTTATTACAGCATATAGTACTTAACCTTGTAATGATCCTGTTGTTGATGATTCGTACACGATGGTTTTGTACGGGGCATCACATTTGGTATCAGAGCCTTGGTTGTAGGGAATTAGGATGCATTAGTGAGTCTAAGACCGACCCGAGTAGGATTCACTAATAGGACTAATCTACAACTTGCTAGTTTACTTGTTTCCGCTGTGTTTACTACATGTTGCTGCTTACCTTTACTGCTATATGCCGTATGTTACTACATGTTTTCACTACTGCATGCTATTATTTGCTTTCGATTGCATGCTACTTTCATACGATTTGCTGTTATTGCCATGCTAGTTACTTTTATACATGATTTAAACTATTGGCCAATTATTTGCGTGCTTTATGACTTACTGACATGGAAAAATTTATTTTTCCTTGTTCAGATGTCGGACGTTCCACCTGCTGGCATTCCGGGCAGTACAGGCTCAGACCCCGTTGTCCCACCTACTGCTATACCTGCTGCTGCTGCTGCTGCTGCCGATATTTCGGCCCCGACACCCACTGGCGATCCCGGCGCTTCCACTTCCGGAGCTAGCTCTAGTGCACCTGCCCCAGTGTCTTCTTCCAGACCCCCGAGGCAACTGGCTCGCATTGGTGGTATGGAGATCCCCGCGGAGTTCGGGGAGGGTCCTTTTCGTAATCACTGGCGCACTCCCTGCCGACGTACTCCCGACGGATACCTAGCAGTGATTACGCCAGGCTGACACCGACAGATGTTGGCCGCCTTCGGATATCCAGTTGAGCCACCCGTGTCACCACCACATGATTCAGACGACGGGTCTTCCACCGATGCTCCTTCAGACGACACCACATCTGATGACTCCAGTGATGAGGAGGATCCCGCTGACAGACCGATTCAGGCACCCTCTACCCCGCCGAAGAAGCGGTATCGCTTCGCTGGCATTATTCCGGGTCGTACTATCACTGACGCTTTTGGTCGGCGTCGGAGGATTACTGCTCGTAAACGGCTGGTGCCGTACCCTGCTGACCCACTGAAATTACCATCTCCACCCAGAGCCGGACCATCTACTTCAGCACCACTAGCACCACCAGCACCACCAGCACCACCAGCACCGCCAGCACCACCTGCCCCACCATCTTCCTCTAATGAGGGACTGAGGCGGGAGATTGAGATTCTTCAGGCCCGAGTTACTGAGCTTGAGGAGCAGTTGGCTCAGGTTTTGGACATCTTGCACCCACCATCACCGTAGGACTTTGTATTAGATTCTGTATTGTAATCTCTTTTGAAATTTCATATTTCACTTATGTATCGTACGAACTTATTGTAATGTATGGAACTTATTATCTTTAATGAATGGAAATTTGTGTTGTTTACTTTTTGCACAAGTATTCCATTTACATTATCATAGTTTTGTGGTACTTATATCTGCTTGCGTTACTTAATCAACATGTGTTGTGCTGTTTTCATGTTGATTGTTATATACTATATTATTATTATTTGCATACTGGATCTTGACTTGAGTCAAAAGTGTTTGTTTAGAACATCATGGCCAACGGGAGATCAACCCCTACCGCATCACAAATTGAAGAAATGATTAACGAGCGTGTTGCTGCTGCTCTAGCTGAAAGGCAACCCCAAGCTCCACCACCACCACCACCGGTTGTTCCACCCGTCCAAATTGGGTGTACATATAAGGAATTCCAAAGCTGTAAGCCGCACTACTTCAGTGGCACTGAGGGACCAGTCGGTCTCACAAGATGGTTCGAAAAGTTAGAATCGGTATTCAGGGTTAGCAATTGCTCTAAGGCTAACAAAACGAAATTTGCATCTTGCACGCTTTCCGATGGCGCGCTTACATGGTGGAATACCATGGCCCAAGCGCAAGGAATTGATGAGGCGTATGCTACGCCTTGGGAAGAATTTAAATCTGCTATGATCGAGGAATACTGTCCGAGGACCGAAATCCAAAAGATGGAAATTAAATTTATGCAATTGAAGACCGTAGGGAACGACCTTAACAGTTACAATCGTAGGTTTTTGGAGTTGGCTCTTATGTGCCCGACCATGGTCACCCCCGAATTTAAGCGCTTGGAAAAATACTTCTCGGGACTTCCTAAGTCCATCAAGGGCAATGTTACCTCATCCAAGCCACCAAGTGTTCCCGAAGCAATGCGCATGGCGCATACTCTCTTGAATCAAATCATCCTTGACGAGCCGGAGAAGGCTAAGTTTGAAACTGGTAGTGGCGAGAAGAGGAAATGGGACAACAACCACAACAACAACAACCGAGGTAGAAACTATGATCAAAACCCGGCGAAGCGACATGAAGGTTTCAGGCAAAACAACAACAACACCAACCCCAACAACAACAACAGCTCCAACCCGAACTACAAAGGAACTTTACCACAATGCAAGAGGTGTTATAAGCACCACACCAGGTATTGCAATGTTGTCTGTGAGAAATGCCAACGGACTGGGCATGTTGGTAAGGATTGTAAGGTTACTACTTTGAACGTGAAGCCAAACCACAACAACAATGGGCCTAGGAAATGTTATGAGTGTGGAAAGACGGGCCATTTCAGGAACGAATGCCCAAACAAGCGTAAGGATGGCGGACCACCACGTGCTAGAGCCTTCAATGTTAATGCAAGGGACGCCCGCGACAACCCCGACTTGGTAACAGGTATATTCAAAATCAACAATCTTTTAGCTTCTGTCCTATTTGATACTGGTGCCGATAGGAGCTATGTGTGTAGACATTTTTGTGATAAGTTAGATTGGTCGTTAGTTCCTTTAAAGGAAAGTATGCTTGTCGAGGTAGCCAACGGAAAACTTGAAAAAGTGGACCAAATTGGCCGAGGGGCTATTATCAACATAGCCGGTGTAGACTTTGAGATAGACTTGATACCCATTAAGTTGGGAAGTTTTGATGTTATTGTTGGCATGGATTGGTTGACTAAGATAAGAGCCGAGATTATTTGTGGAGACAAAGCTCTTCGTATACCGCAAGGAGATGGCGAGCCATTGATCATTTATGGAGAGAGATGTAGCTCTCAATTGAACCTCATCAGTTGCATTAAAGCACAGAAAATAATGAAGAAAGGACGCCTTGCTGTCCTAGCTCATGTGAAAACCGTAGGAACCGAGGAGAAGAAAGTGGAAGATGTGCGTATTGTGAACGAGTTCTCCGATGTCTTTCTCGAAGAATTGCCTGGATTACCGCCACCGAGGGTAGTAGAATTTCAAATCGACTTAGTGCCAGGAGCTGCACCTGTAGCTCGCGCACCCTATAGACTTGCACCTTCCGAGATGCAAGAATTGCAAAGCCAGCTACAAGAGTTACTTGATCGAGGGTTTATTCAACCGAGTTCTTCGCCGTGGGGCGCGCCTGTGTTGTTTGTAAAGAAGAAGGATGGATCTTTCCGAATGTGTATCGACTACCGTGAGCTCAACAAATTAACAATCAAGAATCGATATCCTCTCCCACGAATTGACGATCTTTTTGACCAACTGCAAGGATCGTGTGTCTACTCAAAGATCGATTTACGATCCGGCTATCACCAGTTGAGGGTGAAGGAAAGTGACGTGATGAAAACTGCATTTAGAACCCGCTACGGACATTATGAGTTTCTTGTAATGCCATTCGGTCTGACCAATGCACCTGCTGTATTTATGGACCTTATGAATCGTGTTTGCAAGCCGTACTTGGACAAATTTGTTATAGTCTTCATAGATGATATCCTCATCTACTCTAAGAGTGAAGAAGAACACGAGCATCATCTCCGATTAGTACTTGAACTTTTGAGACGTGAGCAACTTTACGCAAAGTTTTCCAAGTGTGAATTCTGGTTGAAGGAAGTTCAGTTTTTGGGTCATGTTGTGAGTGACCAGGGCATTAAAGTTGATCCCGCCAAGATCGAAGCTATCAGCAAGTGGGAGACCTCCACTACTCCGACCCACATCCGCCAATTTTTGGGTCTTGCCGGTTATTACCGAAGGTTTATCGAAGGTTTCTCTCTGATTTCACGTCCGCTAACCGCACTCACTCACAAAGGAAAGAAATTTGTTTGGGGAGACGAGCAAGAGAAAGCGTTTCAATTCTTGAAACGGAAGTTAACCACCGCGCCTATCCTATCACTTCCTGAGGGTAATGACGATTTTGTTGTTTACTGCGACGCCTCGAAAACTGGTTATGGTTGTGTGCTTATGCAACGCACGAAGGTCATCTCCTATCCTTCTCGTCAACTTAAGATCCACGAACGAAACTATACTACACACGATCTTGAACTTGGAGCCGTTGTCTTCGCGCTCAAATTATGGAGGCACTACCTTTATGAAACTAAATGCACTATCTTCACCGATCACAAGAGTCTCCAGCATATATTCGATCAGAAACATTTGAATATGAGACAACGAAGGTGGATTGAGACGCTAAATGATTACAAGTGTGAACTTCGCTATCATCCGGGTAAGGCCAACGTTGTTGCTGACGCCTTAAGCCGAAAGGAGAGGTCGGCACCTCTTCGCGTTCGAGCATTGAACATCACAATTCATTCCAATCTCCAGAACCAAATCCGAGCAGCCCAAGAACAGGCTCTCATAGAGAAGCACTTACGATATGAATATTTGAACATTCTCGTCTCTAAATTGGAGGTTAGAGAATCCGGACTCCGATGTTATGCCGGAAGAATTTGGGTACCACGCTATGGAGACTTACAGAGCCTCATATTGGATGAAGCTCACAAGTCAAGATATTCGATTCATCCCGGAGCGGGCAAGATGTACCATGATATTAAAGAACAATATTGGTGGCCGAATCTCAAGAAAGACGTTGCAGCTTATGTTAGTAAGTGTTTGACTTGCTCAAAGGTTAAAGCCGAGCATCAAAAACCTTCTGGGTTACTTCAACAGCCGGAAATCCCACAATGGAAGTGGGAGATGATAACTATGGACTTCATCACTAAACTGCCAAAGACAGTGGGCGGATACGATACCATTTGGGTTATTGTTGACCGTCTTACCAAGACTGCACATTTCTTAGCAATGAAAGAAACCGATACAATGGAGAGACTTGCTCAACTTTATATTAAGGAGGTTGTATCACGACACGGTGTACCTTTATCGATCATCTCAGATCGCGATCCCCATTTTGCTTCTAGATTTTGGCGTTCTTTACAAGAAGCCATGGGAACTCGCCTCGACATGAGCACTGCATATCACCCTCAGACTGACGGGAAAAGTGAACGAACAATTCAAACCTTGGAGGACATGCTACGTGCATGTGTTATTGATTTTGGAAAGGCCTGGGAAAGGCATTTGCCACTCGCCGAATTCTCTTACAACAACAGTTACCACTCGAGCATTAAAGCTGCACCTTTTGAAGCATTGTATGGCCGCAAGTGCCGTTCTCCTCTTTGTTGGGCTGAGCTAGGTGAAGTGCAACTCACCGGGCCCGAGATAGTCCACGAAACATCAGAGAAGATTGCCCAAATTCAAAACAGACTCAAGGTAGCTCGTGATCGCCAAAAGAGTTATGCTGATAGTAAACGTAAAGACTTTGAATTCAACGTTGGTGACCGCGTTATGTTGAAGGTTGCACCTTGGAAGGGTGTGATTCGTTTTGGAAAGTGCGGAAAGTTAAACCCGCGGTACATTGGTCCATTTGAAATTTTGGAGCGCGTTGGACCCGTTGCTTATCGCCTTGATCTTCCAGCACAATTGAGCTCAGTTCATCCTACCTTCCACGTATCAAACTTGAAGAAGTGTCTTGCTCCACCTGAACTGATCATACCATTGGAGGAACTTACTATTGACGACAAACTTCACTTTGTGGAAGAGCCTGTTGAAATTATGGAACGTGAAGTTAAGGATTTGAAACACAATAGGATTCCGATCGTCCGAGTTCGATGGAATGCCAAACGAGGACCTGAGTTTACTTGGGAACGAGAGGATCAAATGAGACAGAAGTATCCTCACCTTTTTCCACCTCCTCCATCACCTTCAGATTCAGCTTAAAATTTCGGGACTAATTTTCTTTAACATGTGGGTAATGTAACGACCCTGGTTTTTCCAACATTATTTTATTAATAATTATTATTATTAATACGTGTGATTAAACGAATGTATGTTATTACATTTACTTGTTGCCATGATTAACCGTACTTGATTCTTAAATGCCCGAAACGTCTTTGTGACACCCGGAACTTACACGAATAATATTTTCACATATTATTTACATTCATGATTACTTTATTAATCATTTTGACTAACTATGGTGATTAATTAATTACTTGGGCTTTAGTTGGATTTATTTGTTAAATACTTGAACTTGGGCTTGGCAAAGTTAATGGCCTCTTGAACTTGGGCTTATAAGCCCACCCTACCTTTTAAGTAGACTAGTTAGTCCATTATACATGCAAGTAATACTTTCAATTTTAACAAGATTAATTAAGTTAGTGGAAGACTAGTCACATAACACTTACAACTAGTCCCCATACATGCAACCATGAGACCTAGATTTTGAGCAAATGCATGAAGCTTTTAGTGGCCACTCTCCCCTTTTGTGACTCCCTAAACCCACGGCCAAAGTGGCCTAGGAGGGTGTTTTATTTTCAATTTTCTTTGACTACTTATTACTAGCATCCATACATACTTCCCTCATTCCAAACACACACTTCAAACTTGCACCTCAACTTTCTCTCTTTTCTCTCTAATACTTGTAAGTAGCAAGCTCATTTCCCTCTTTCTTTTCCTTGTAAAAACCGTAACCCACCCCCCTAAATCATCATCATCTTTTGTTCTTTATTGTTGCTTAATTCATTGTCGTTGTTAGTTGTTGTTTACTTACTTGTTACTTTAGTTATTCCTTACTAGTATTAAAGAATCAAACTCTTTAGTTTGATTCTTCATTTATCTTGTTATTCAAGAACATGCAAGGATCTAAACTCTCTAGTTTATGGTTCTACAATTAGTGTTTTAAAGATTTAAAGTTCATAAGTTCTAAAAATCATACATGCATTCATGTTAGTAAACTTGAAGTTTACTTTCTAAAGATCAAGACCTAGGCTTGAATCTTTAAAAGTATGAAACTCATGAACTTGTTACTTGTTTATTTAGTTTATCACTTTCATTCTTGCACTCAAATTACACTTTACTAGTTGATAATCAAAGTTTTGTAACCTATGGTTTCACTAAAGTAAAGATTCAAGGGATGGTAATTATGATTTAACTTAATGACTTTACTTAGACTTTCACATGGGTTATGATGGTCAAGACTTGGTTACAATGATGTAAACACATCCATGAGTTGTACACTTGAAGCCATATGCATCAAGGATGAGAACCATGATGAACATCAAGCACCAAAACCACCGGAACTCCCTTAAACTTACTGTTCTGTCCAAACTTTCTGATCAGCTGAACCCGTAACAGACCAGTAGGTCTGGGCTGATCTAACCTTGATTTTTGGATAGAACTTTTCTAGTAGATAACTTTTCATATAAGACTCGTCTTCATACGAGTTACGGTTTAGAGTCTATGGCCCTCCGAGCGTCACTAAGTCCATTTACTTTTCTAGTTTTCTGTTTCTGTTTTCTATTTACTGTTTTCTGAGTCATACCTAAACACCTGGGCTACTGTAACTGTGATATTCAGTTAGCTCTGTTTGAGTAGATAATTTTTCGTTTAGGACTCGTCTTAATACGAGTTACGGTTTAGGATTTATGGCCCTCCGATCGTCACTAGGTCCTTTTAACGTTGTGCAGAAAATTCTGACCTACTCGCACTTAGACCGTCACCTCGGTCAAACTAAGACGAGTTTGCTTCTGAGATTTTTACCCCACTTAAGGGAATCATATACGGATCCATGGCCACTGGTCTCACCTTATTTCAGTAGGTATAGAGACTGTGGTGACTGACCGAAGTCAGCCTTCGTTTTAAAACTTCCTTTATGAACAAAACATACTTATACCTTTCGTTTGATGATGTTTGATGATGACCCTTATGACCTTGTTTACATACTTATAAACCTTTGAAGACAAGCTACTGACTTAGTACTATTTGACTTAGGTTGAGGACTTTTGGACCGATTACTTGCACACTTTCCAGACTCTACATTACTACTATTTTACCGCTACTTATCATTGTGAGTTATAGCTTTCCCTTTTTACTTTAACTTATTTTGGGAACTGAGAATACATGCGCATTTTATGTTTTACATAATAGGCACGAGTACTTAAACTTTATATATGTGTGGGTTATATAACGGCAGAAACATTCCCTTTAGCTCGGTAACGTTTAGTCATTGGTTTTTGAACCGTGAACGCGAATCTTAGATATGGATCCATAGGGTTTGACATCCCCACTCGGGCTAGTCGCGCTAGCATTTAACGAGTGTTTAATACTTTGAGGTTATACGCACTTGCCATGTGCACTTTCAGGGGGTACATAAACGTTAAGTTAGTTACCGGGTGCCCGCGGTTAAGCATATACTTTTACATACTTTTGAAACGCTCGTTGTAGCACCGAAATCTCGTGGCCTACTTACATTACTGTTATACTTAAACTATAGCTCACCAACCTTTGTGTTGACCTTTTTAAGCGTGTATTTCTCAGGTGCTTGAAGTCGCTTCCGCTATCATACTAGTCGTGCTGTAGAACCCGCTGCTTAGAGTTGTTATCGCATGACTACTTATCTTGCATTCAAACTTATATACTTTTGGAACTATGTTATGTAACAACCTTTGTGGTCACGTACACTTATTATTTGCTTCCACTTAGTGAAGCATGCTTTTGGATTGTAAAACATTTGACGTCGGTTATGACATCACCTTTTTATCGTGAATGTAACTTATTTTATTACAGCATATAGTACTTAACCTTGTAATGATCCTGTTGTTGATGATTCGTACACGATGGTTTTGTACGGGGCATCACATATATCATATTAAGATATATTAATACATCATGATATCATGATAATGTAATGATTTAACATCTCATTAGATATAATAAACAATGGGTTAACAACATTTAACATGATCGTTAACTTAAAGGTTTCAAAACAACACTTACATGTAACGACTAACGATGACTTAACGACTCAGTTAAAATGTATATACATGTAGTGTTTTAATATGTATTCTTACACTTTTGAAAGACTTCAAGACACTTATCAAAGTACTTCTACTTAACAAAAATGCTTACAATTACATCCTCGTTCATTTTCTTCAACAATTCTACTCGTATGCACTCGTATTTGTACTCGTACAATACACAACTCCTAAATGTATTTACTATTGGTATATACACTCCAATGATTAGCTCTTAGCAGCCCATGTGAGCCACCTAACCATGTGGGAACCATCATTTAACATCTAGCATGAAATATCTCACAAAATTACAAACTAATGGAGCCTATATGGAGAGCCTTAGTTCACGTGAATGTTGGTACTCACAAACACATTCACTTTGCAATTTTCTTGAATCAAACTACTCTCTCTCAAGTGTTCTTCATTTATTCTAAGTGTTCTTCATCATCTTCAACAAAATCTAGCTCAATCTAGTTCATAAATCCATACATAAACCAAGTTATAAAATAACTACTCAAGAACACACCAACAACACTTCCAAGTTTGCAAGCTTACTTCCAATCTTGCAAATCCACTTTGAGTGATCATCCAACCTCAAGAAATCTTTCTTATTTACAGTAACATATCTTTCTAATATAAGGTAATACTCATATTCAAACTTTGATTCAATTTCTATAACTATAACAATCTTATTTCGAGTGGAAATCTTACTTGAACTTGTTTTCGTGTCATGATTTTGCTTCAAGAACTCTCAAGCCATCCAAGGATCCTTTGAAGCTAGATCTATTTTTCTCATTTCCAGTAGGTTTATCCACAAAACCTGAGGTAGTAATGATGTTCATAACATCATTCGATTCATATATATAAAACTACCTTATTCGAAGGTTTAAACTTGTAATCACTAGAACATAGTTTAGTTAATTCTAAACTTGTTCGCAAACAAAAGTTAATCCTTCTAACTTGACTTTTAAAATCAACTAGACACATGTTCTATATCTATATTAAATGCTGACTTAATGATTTAAAACCTGAAAACACGAAAAACACCGTAAAACCAGATATACGCCGTCGTAGAAACACCGCGGGCTGTTTTGGGTTAGTTAATTAAAAACTACGATAAACTTTGATTTAAATGTTGTTCTTCTTCGAAAATGATTTTTCTTATGAACATGAAACTATATCCAAAAATCATGGTTAAACTCAAAGTGGAAGTATGTTTTCCAAAATGGTCATCTAGAGGTCGTTCTTTCGACTGAAATGACTACCTTTAAAAAAATGACTTGTAACCTGTATTTCCGACTATAAACTTATACTTTTTCTGTTTAGATTCATAAAATTAAGTTCAATATGAAACCATACCAACTTAAATCACTCAAAACGGATTTAAAACGAAGAAGTTATGGGTAAAACAAGATTGGATAATTTTTTTGTTGTAGCTACGTGAAAATTGGTAACAAATCTATATTAATCATATTATAGCTAACTCATATTGTATTATACATGTATTCTAATATGTTATGTAATCTTGGGATACCATAGACACGAATACAATGTTTTGACATATCATATCGACCCATCTATATATATATTTCGGAACAACCATAGACACTCTATATGCAGTAATGTTGGAGTTAGCTATACAGGGTTGAGGTTGATTCCATAATATTATATATAGTTTGAGGTATGATCTAGCCTGAGGCTTGTATACACGAGGTCGTGGATTGATTCGAGATAATATATATTGCTTTATTTCTGTACATCTAACTGTGGACAACTAGTTGTAGGTTACCAACGAGGACAACTGACTTAATAAACTTAAAACATTAAAACGTATTAAACTTGTTCTACATATATTTTGAACATACTTTGATATATATGTACATGTTTGTTATAGGTTCGTGAATCGACCAGTGGCCAAGTCTTACTTCCCGATGATCAATCCTTAATTAATGATGTTGCTTAATTACGGATTGAGTGCAATAAGATTATGATGGAGGATGGAATGTTTGATGATTATTTTGGGCCCCGATGATCGTCTTTCACTTTAACTATCAAGTGATCAACCACCCCGACCCGGTCTTGATTGTTAATTAGCATAATTCACCTTTGCGCGATGTAAAAATCCCTTGGGCAAGATCACAAGTGGAAATCACAAAGGCTTAGGCAAAATGGCAGAGAATCAACAACCCATAAATGAGAGGCCAAGCTCCCTATTTATAGTATTCGAGATATCCGCGGTCTGCGAATTACTTAACTATCCTCGGAAACTCAGCGGATTAAACCGTAGTCCTTTATTTGTTCGAAAATATAGCTGCTATACTTATTTTCAGCGAACACTTCATAACTTTGCATTATAATTCGCATAATTCTGCTTTAGGCTTTTAGCAAATAAAATATACATATACAATGCTATGTATATGATCAAGTCTCCCCAGTTTATTATGATACATTTCGCGAAGCAAATGTACCATGATAAACTCTAAAAATAAAGAAGAGCTCCCTTAAAATTTTCGCAGTTAATATTTTATAATTTTTACCAACCATTTATTATCGTTGATTTTATTACGTTTAACGCATAGGCACAATGGTAACTTTTGCAATTCTGTCAAATCAATACGCTGTAACGGCTAGATAATTACCGTTTAGTCGTTGCAGTAATTTTACCCGTTTAAATGTAATCATTACCTTTTCAACTTGCTTGCCCTAATTCCAATTATAAATAGCTGGATAACCCGCATAAAAACTTTACGCTTTCTCTCTCAATTACGCGTTCAATCATATTCATTTGATTATACTTGTTCCTTGCAATTAATCAATTCAACCTCTAATTTCTTTAATTCAACATCCGTTTTATTTTTCTTACAAAAAATGGCATCCTATTCATCTATGCATACACTTGGAGGTTTCGTTTCCTATATGACGGAAGCGAAACTCCACACCCTACAGGAGTGGTACCCCCCACTTGCACAGTTTGTTCCTACCGCACCTGCAGTAGAACAACGAGCCGACACCCCCCTAAGGGGATGATTTCCGTTTATGAGGCTGCCATCTCTTAGGGCAACCTACGATTCCCGCTTACTCAATTCTTCCGAGTGTTTGTGAGTATTACAAGATTGCCATGGCGCAACTTCACCCAAACGCAATTAATAAAATTGTTTTGTTTGAGATGTTTTGCAATGCCAACAACAAACAACCGCTGCTAAACGTGTTTCGTACGTGCAATAGCCTGGTGCTATACGATGTGGGATGGTTTTCATTTCGCAGTAAACTTGGCACAATGACATCACCAAAAGACTCAATTGACAACTGGCGCAGTTCTTTCTTTTACATTAACGACACCGCCTATGTGGATAGTGATATACCAAGAAGATGGTGTACAGAACTTGATCCTACTCTCAATGAGAAGCCTATACTTGATGATCTTGAGAGTGACATTCTCAATACATTCAAGAATACGGTCCTAATTCTACGAGCATATTCGAATGTACCTCTGTACATTGGCGGGGTCTCAATTCAATGGCCATGGAGCCATTGTGACGCTCTTTTGGTCGACCAGGCAAATAATGGTATTTCGCTTATATTCTTCTCAACGTATTAATATAATACACTTATGCTTATGCTTATACAATTGATTGTCGCAGTGATTACTCTTGACCTAATCATGAGGTCGATAGATATTAGCAGGATCAATCCTGCTCGTCGCTTAAAAAATGGCGACGGCGAGATTGTTCCTATTGATGAGCCAATCATCAATACATGCTTTATTTCTGGTGGGGAAGACCGCGGTAAGCGGAAAGTTGCGGAAAGTGCCCCCACTCCACGCAAAAGACGACTGCGGTCTCTTTCTGAACGAGAAGCGAGTAAGTGATTATGTATTCGCAGTATTTATTTATTACGCGTGTATTATTTTCGTATAAGCTTGCTATATTTGCTTATCTGTTTGTAGTTGTCCTTTCAGATTCATCCGCTGAAGCGACACCGCTCTACAATATCATTGGGAGCATCCCCACAGATATTCTGGAAGAGCTCGGGCATGAAAATTTATCTCTTCCTTCTGACGCAGAAGCATCTAATCGAGAGGAAGAAGGAGAAGATGATGCGGAAGAAACCGCAGCAGCAGAACATGCCAATCAACTATACCGCAAGCTTTACAAATTTGTTCCTAAGGATACAAAAGAGCAATATCGCAATCTATCACATCCCGAAGCTGCAAGACAGAGACTGCATAATTTCTACAATGCAATTTGTCTAACTGTAGACAGCATGGAGCGTTTCACCGAGATGTCGGATGAATATGATAATGTAGTGAAGATTGCCAACGCTCACGAGAGAAAAGCGCAAAGGGCTGAGGCACGGCTTAAAAAGGCTATGGAGGAGAACGCCAGACTCAAAAAGAGGGCGAAAAATGCAGAAAAAGAATTCGTACAGCTGGTCAAATATCTGCCAGAATTAGCAGATAAAGTGATGGATTCCAATCCAGTCACTGAGAAATTCAGGCATATGCCCAAGCATCAAAACTTGCCACTCGCTGTGAGTGGTATGATCTGTTGTGCCAGCTTGGCGATCTTTCTCAACCCCTCCCTTCGGACATGGCGACTGAAATTTGTGCCACTGATGATGCTCGAGAAGCGCTCTCAAGAGCAAAGAAGGAAGTTGAAAAGGTCAACATACCTGCCCTGGAGGAATTCAGCCAGCGCGAGGGCATTACGTTCGCAGACATTAAAGCGTTGGAGCTTTAGATTTGTCTTAGCTAGTTTTCATATGTATATTTCGCAATCTGAATTGCGTTTTTTGTAATGATCCGTGCTGTTTACGCGCTTAATATTACTATCATATTTACATTTCGCAGTTGCAACTTTTTTTTATATAACGCTTTACTTTATCATATATTCATAATTCAGACTTGCCCTTTGCAATTTCCGCATTCGCTATTGTGCACATAACAAACGCGTACTTTATGCGAAACAATCTTTTAATCATTATGAATCTTCTAAGTCCGACAAATCGATCCTTAGGCAAATTTAGCATTGCGAAACATCTAAGTATTGGAAAGTTCAAACACTTAGGAAATTTTATCCTTTCACAACATTTTCAAGTCAACATAAGTGGGCAATTTCATCACTTGGTTTTTAGCATATTATTTCGCAGTGCATATTTGCATTATTACATCTTTTAAGCAGGCCATGCTTAACGAAAAGCATGCCATTTTACTTAAAGCATCCGCAGAACAAACATTAACTTAGTGTTTTAAAAGATAGGTAATTGCATTCTGTGAAATAATCACTAGGCGTGGCCACACATAGTGTTTTCGCTTTGTAAAGAAAAAACTACCAACACTGAAATTAATTTTGCTTTATTCATTACTTTTTCGCGGTACAAAGTTCTAAAAATAAATGCGACATATTATGCATTAATGCAATTTGCCTTAGCATCTTATTACAACTTTTTCCTGTAAATTTTCACACTATTCTGGGTGAACTGAATGTCCTTCAATACCCATATTAGCATTTGCCATAATCATAGCACAGAATGACTCTACTTCCACAGAAGTTAGTGTGCCAATTCCCTTATTAGCAGAAAATTTAAGCATGCCATGTATAGTAGAAGGGATAGCGCCAAACATGCGCAAAGCAGTGCGCCCAAGTATCATATTGAATCGCGACTGATTTCGCATTATGTATAGATTCAACAAAGCTTGACATCTCAGCGACTCATCGCGATCATCAACTAATTCCATTTGCAATTCCAACTGGCCAACAGGCCAAGTTGACTCTCCTGAGAATCCGGCAAGTGAAACCCCAGTAGGTTTCATCAAAGCCTGAATGTTCGCGGGCAGCTTGCTAAAACATTGTTCGTACATGACGTCTACACTGCTACCAGTTTCCACATGTACCTTCATGATCATAATGCCGGTATCTGCAATGCAGCATGAAACCACCACTGGTTTGTCAACATCCGCAAACAGACTTGCAGGCGGGAAAGTAATAGAGGGACATTTCCAACTTACAATCTGCTCTGATATTTGAAATACCGATATTTCGTCCTGCACCTCTACCACATTAATGACCTGGATTCCGTGCTGATTTTCCTTCTTACTCACCATCTTTACACCCAGATTTTTCACAACGGGAGCCTTTCGCTCAACCATATTTGGCGCATTTGAGGTATTGGCTTCTGTAGGCATTATAATCGCATTCGCAGTACTCAATGGTCCAGCTTGCCTTGTTCATATGCTTCCGCGATGAATTCCGACAAATCCCTATAGCGATTGGTGTCAGAACCATAATCGTCATGGAAAACACAAAACTTTGATCAATCGCGCCTGCTATTCTCTCCTAAAGGCTGCGGATCAGGGAAAGACTTAACGACTCTTTCTTGTAGCAAAATTTCCTTAGGCATTTTTGTTAGCATCTGAATGATATTGAAAGATTCATTGTTCCACTTTCGCGTAGAATAGCGATCACGATGGCCATATCCATGGTTATCATTTTGCCCTTGAAACCTGTCATTTCGCGGGTATCCACCGCCGCCATTTCTCCGCGGAAAACTTGGTCCGCGATAATTATCACTGTTACCATCACGAAAAGAGTCATTGTCATCTCGCCAACTTTTGTCTCTACCCCATCCACACGCAGGGGTAATAGTGCTATCCTCTCCACCGTGGAGATAATCATATGTTTCCCGTTGAACTTTAGCGAAAGTTAGCGAAACATCTCTTCGCAATCTTAGCACAAGAGTTGGATGTCGCTGCGGATTAATAGCATGCAAAAAACCAGAAATTTTCTGATCTTCATTCAATCTTGGAATTTTTTGGCATTCGTAAATGCACCGCGTAAGTAATGCGTTCAAATTTTCCTTGTTGCCTTGCTTAATATCATGATATTCTATATGTGTCTTTTTCTGCTACAAAAGAATTTGAAACTGTAGCAAAAAATTTTCACGCAAATCAACAAAGCCAATAATACTGCGAGATTGCAGACTATGAAACCACTCCCTTGCTGACCCTTGCAAAGCCATGGGGAACACTCTACACGCAACTGGTTCATCCCAGTTATAGGTGCTTACCACCCCTTCGAAGCGCTGCAGAAAATCTAAAGGATCGGTTAAACCCGAATAAACTCCCAGAGTTGCCGGCACAATTGGCGGAGAAACAATTGGATAATCAGAAATATGTTGAACAAACTTGTCCGCGGCAGTAGTGATTTCAGTTGCCTTTTTTGTACGAGTATCTGCATTCTTCGCACAAAACTTGGCAATCATATCTTGCAAGAAATTTGGCTGTTCAAACTTATGTTGCATTGACTTTGGCGCAATGCTTCTGAAAGCATCCGCCAAAAAAATTTTGAGCATTTTCTCTGCGGGCAGCATCATATGCTTCACCTTCTTCCCCATAATGAGGGAAAGGTGTTGGTGGACGTTTTCGCTTAACATGTGGAACTTTAACAAACTCTTCCACGCTATTCGAATCATCAGAAAATTCGCTTTCTTCTCTTGGCGCCTTAGCCATTTTTGAGTTATATGCAGAATTATAATTAACGTGTTCTTCTGCATTATCACTATCACTATCATTTCGCTTAATAACTAGGCGATCAACCTGTGATCCCGAATTATTTAACAGCCATAGGTAAGTTCGCGGTATGCGGGACTCTCGACTACATTTGGCATCTTTCTTAGCCTGTTCAATGGCAGTGCCACCAATTTTGTCAGTTCGCAGAGTAGATTTGCCAGCCAAAGCCTTCATTCGCTTTCCTTCAGTAATTGTTTCTTCGCAGTTTTGCAACAATGATCTGCGTGCAACCATTTTTTCGGCAGCAACTTCTGGCTGCGAATCACTAGCGTTATTTGCCACAGATGTTTTAGCAATTAGTTCTTGAATCGATTTTCTCGCAGTTATGCTAGCATGTGCTTGTAATGGAAATATCATGACGTTCTGCGAATCGCCAGGCAGTGCGTCAGCATTCGCAGAAACGCATGTTTGCTTTGCGTTTGTCATCATGACCGTCTAGCAAATTGATATAGGCTAAAAAGTCACGTTTTTACCCCCGATCTTGAGTCCCGAAAGCATAAAGTTCAAAGCTTTTTCAGCAAAATAATCGCTTTTTCGGTTAAACTTATAGGTAAAGTGATTACAAAGACGATGTAAAAAGAATTAAGAGAAACGGAGCTAAAACGAAGATTCTAGAGCGAAAACGGTGAAAGACAAGAAATCAAGTTACGATCCAGGGAATCAAGGCTGACCAGCACACCATACGCCCTGCCATACGGCCGGCCATACGGCCTGCCACTATGGATACGGCTTGCCAGATACATGCCAACAAACGGCCCACCATCCGGCCTACCAGCCATACGACCTGCCAAATACGCCCTGCCATACGGCCTGCCAGGCGTATTTTAGCAATTTTCAAGTCTATTTAATGGGTCTTTGTCATTCATTCCAACACACACCTCTCTTCACTCTCTCACTTCAATACATTTTCTCCCACTAGAGCTTTGAAGGTCTTCTCACCTCCAAGCGGGAAATTAAGTACCCGGAGGCGAACGCCAAAGATTGTAATAGGAGCGGGCTAGAGGTTGTCAGTACTTGTAATGGTCCAGATCTCGTCTGTAAATGGTGAATGCTTTCCTTAATTTAATAAAGTTATTATCTTGAGTTGCTTTCATCTTGCATGATTATCTATCTGTTACAATTATTTATTATGTGTTGAATATTTTATCTGAAACTTGTCATATTGTTATGCTGAAACCTTGACGGTTTAGAAGTTTAATTTACGGATCACCCTTTCCGTTTGTTCACGTCGCTATAACCTAGTATTAGGACCTGATCAATCCTAGGATACAAGGTAAGTAGTTATGTGTGCTTAACGTCACCATAGGGATATAGTACCTACGTATGAATAACCATTTATTCATCATAGAAGAGCTTCCCATTTAGATTATGATTAGAGTTAGCAATAGTGAGTTCAGCGAACACTAGCTTACTCAGAAGCATGATTCGCGTCAGAAGGAATGTTCTCGAGATATCGTAAGATGATCCGGGGTTGAATAAGTGATTGCAAATGAGAGACTTCTATCCCAATTAGCAGTACCTTAGAATATCTAAGATTGCACATCTGTTAATGTTAAGGCATAGCATAGTGATTCAGTGGTAGGATATTGCTTTAGTTAGACAACTGGGATTAAGAAAAGCTGAGACGTTCCTTTATTGGATAAACCACTTTGTTCATGTACCTAAGATTTCATCCATAAGGTCGTTCAACCTTTCAGGTTAACGTTGGGAGTAGGGATACCTGTCTTAGCCAGAATCTTCAAAGCCTAAACTCTTAGTGACAAAGCAGTTAGGTTCACAGCCCAGTTGATTGAGGTTTAGTGTTTATTCTAGGAAGTCAAACTCTTGCGATAATTCCCCTTCAGGATTCTATTCTTCACACCTATCTTTACTTTTATTATCTCATTACTATTTTATCTAGTTAATCTATCACCTCTTGTCACTAGGGTTAACTATATAGGCACTTTCGTCCCACATTACTGAGCAAACATACAAAAATACGTACCTGAGTTATATTTACCATTTACTCTTTAAAAGGAAGACAAGTAGGTGAGCTATAGCTTGGAACCCCAGCTAAATATAAATAATAAAACAACCACTACTCGCCCTCGCGGTAGCTGATTCTAACGTGCCGCTGCCTAACGACACCGCGAAAATAAAACCGTTCGTTTCGGCCATATCACGAGAGTAAGTAGAGTTTTTGGCGCCGCTGCCGGGGACTTATTTTCTATCTATTAAGGTAATCATTGACTCTATCAAGATATCTGAGATTCTTGAGTGGTGTCTAAGAAAGACAATTATACACGGACTTGGTTATTGGATTTTCCGAACAGTCTCCAATTATATTGGAACCAAAAGGATCCTGCCTCTTCGTTGTCTGCCTGGCCACTTGTTTCAAAGATAAATTTACAAGAATCACACATGCTTAACAAGCAGAGAGTTTGTCGGTATAGGATTTAAAGTCGCCATTATAGTAAACTCTTTTCAAAATTATAAAAACAAAATATTAATTATGGTTTTAATTTCTGTAGTTTCCAGTTCAAACTTAACCGACTACGAAGAAAGTGCGAATGGCAGTTGCTCTCCCACAACTTCGGAAACCGGCGAAGTTTTTCTTTATAGACCTAAAACAAATCTAAACCCTGATGAGTCTCATCAAGACTTAGTTCTTGATTCTTGTAGTCCAAGAAGCAGGATAATTTCATCTGACTTAGAGATTTCATTGCTTTTGGATAAGTTTTACTCAAATGAACCAGGATTCGACCCTCTTCACAAACCAAAAGGGAGGTTCAGTCTTAACGAACTCCTGATTATGGAAGATGAGATACGGGAAGAATATCCAACTATTTTCAACTATCCAGACTTGTTCGAATTTAATCCTAAAGAGATACGAAACCCTGATAAAACAAAAGCTCCGTTTATTGGAAATCTGTTAAATCCTAGCAGAAGGTTAGACGTCTATAGAGAATTCGTTAGGCACCTCTATTCCTCTGACTTCCCATTTTCAACATTTCAAATCAATCTGTTAAAAGAGCTGCGTTCTCAGACTCGTTCTCTTTACAAACTGTTAAAAGAATGTGGGGATGACCTTTTCGTCAAGTATCGGGATGCAGAAATTAATTTCAAATTTGATTTAGAATCATTCATCAGTTTTCTCCCTCACTTCACTAATAAGGAATTTCTCCAATTCATATAAACCGTTACGTCTCGGCAATGATCTCTGAATTAGAATTTTGGATTGAAAGCAAGAAACCTAACCCTATTTCAACCTACGGAAACCGAGATTTCTTCTACTTTGATCCAGCCTCGTTTCTCATCAAAAGATTAATTGAAGCTTTTCTGGATTCTACCAAGGAAAGAATACATCAGAATTTCTTCGCAAAAAGAAAGGAAGTATATTTGGAACTCGTGTAAATCCTCACTATGTCAAAATTTTCATTTACAACTCCGCAAAAGAAGATCATTCGAGAAATATCTTCAAACTTTAAATTTACTATCGGTGATCCTGACTGCGAGGAAGATCTTCTATTTCAAGACACAGTGGCAAAACTTCTTTTTGAACTTAATTATAGAGATACTGGGCCAATGGATGGAATTTCAAACACTAAAAAAGTTAAAAGGGCTTTTGTTAAACTTATGGACGATATCGAAGATTTACAGAAGCGCGAGTGCAAGATGTTAAGAGATTTCGAAATATTTTCAATACACTCCGCTGATTTACTCTGGATGGTCAAAGAAGCTTTAAACTTGTCTTTCTTTCCGCGTCATTTCTGGAATTTAGTTGTAGAGCCTGTGTAATTTGTGTTTTCAATAAAAATAAAATATTTTAATTTTTAGTTGTCTTTTCTTATTTTAGTTAGTAATATATCTTAGAAAATATAAAAAGAACAATATAATATAAAATAACCGGATTAAAATCTGAGGTATTATTTTATTTATCTTTTCTTAAAACCCTTTAAATTTTAAAATCATAAAAACTTAAAAATTGTGCAAGTCGGATCGGAGATATAAGCCCGCGAGCCATACGGGCCTCTTCTTTTTCCTTCTCCTTCCCATTTCTTCCTCTCTTTCTCTTTTCTTTTTGATTTTCTTCTTCCCTTTCTGTTCCCCTTCACCGACGGCACCACCACCGCCCTACCACACTCGATTTTCAACCAAATTCGACGAATCAAAGCTTGAAACTTGTTCTCTCTAGCCTTCTAAACTCGATTCCATCATCAATTTCTCTCAAAAGGTACTCTTTCTTGAAGAAAATTCGAATTTTCTCATAGGGTCAAATTTTTGACTTTTTAGAAAAACCTTGTTTTTGACTCAATTTTGGATTCCTTTATGCTTAGATAGATAATGTGATTACTTTGTGTTAGTTTTTAGGCTTGATTGAGATATTGTGTGTAGTGACCCGAACTTTTCCATGTTTATATATATTAATTAAGATTGATATTTACATGACTAAATGTTTCTAACGTGTTAAGAAATCAAACTTGTTAAGACTTGATTAATTGAAATAGGTTTCATATAGACAATTGACCACCCAAGTTGACCGGTGATTCACGAACGTTAAAACTTGTAAAAACTATACGATGACATATATATGGTTATATATATAGTTAACATGATTTTATTATAAGTAAGTATCTCATTAGGTATTTTAACAATGAGTTATATACATGAAAATGAGACTATTAAATTAAGAAACTCGAAAACGATATATATAACGATTATCGTTATAACAACGTTTCACTAGGTACATATGAATCATATTAAGATATTGATACACTTGGTTAATTATGTTAAATTATAAGTAAATATATCATTAAGTGTATTAACAATTAACTACATATGTAAAAATAAGACTACTAACTTAATGATTTCGAAACGAGACATATATGTAACGATTATCGTTGTAACGACATTTAACTGTATATATATCATACTAAGATATATTATATATCATAATATCATGATAATGTAACAATTTAACATCTCATTTGATATAATAAACAATGGGTTAACAACATTTAACAAGATCGTTAACCTAAAGGTTTCAAAACAACATTTACATGTAACGACTAACGATGACTTAACGACTCAGTTAAAATGTATATACATGTAGTGTTTTAATATGTATTCATGCACTTTTGAAAGACTTTAAGACACTTATCAAAATACTTCTACTTAACAAAAATACTTACAATTACATCCTCGTTCAGTTTCATCAACAATTCTACTCGTATGCACCCGTATTCGTACTCGTACAATACACAGCTTTTAGATGTATGTACTATTGGTATATACACTCCAATAATCAGCTCTTAGTAGCCCATGTGAGTCACCTAACACATGTGGGAACCATCATATGGCAACTAGCATGAAATATCTCATAAAATTACAAAAATATGAGTAATCATTCATGACTTATTTACATGAAAACAAAATTACATATCCTTTATATCTAATCCATATACCAATGACCAAAAATACCTACAAACACTTTCATTCTTCAATTTTCTTCATCTAATTGATCTCTCTCAAGTTCCATCTTCAAGTTCTAAGTGTTCTTCATAAATTCCATAAGTATAGTTTCATAAAAATCAAGAATACTTCCAAGTTTGCAAGTCTACTTCCAGGCTTTCTAATCCATTCCAAGTAATCATCTAAGATCAAGGAACCTTTGTTATTTACAGTAGGTTATCTTTCTATTTCAAGGTAATATTCATATTCAAACTTTGATTCAATTTCTACAACTATAACAATCTTATTCCGAGTGAAAATCTTACTTGAACTATTTTCGTGTCATGATTCTGCTTCAAGAACTTTCAAGCCATCCAAGGATCCTTTGAAGCTAGATCCATTTTTCTTATTTCTAGTAATTTTATCCAGAAAACTTGAGGTAGTAATGATGTTCATAACATCATTCGATTCATACATATAAAGCTATCTTATTCGAAGGTTTAAACTTGTAATCACTAGAACATAGTTTAGTTAATTCTAAACTTGTTCGAAAACAAAAGTTAATCCTTCTAACTTGACTTTTAAAATCAACTAAACACATGTTCTATATCTATATGATATGTTAACTTAATGATTTAAAACCTGGAAACACGATGAAAACCATAAAATCGGATATACGCCGTCGTAGTGAAACCGGGGGCTGTTTTGGTTTGGATAATTAAAAACTATGATAAACTTTGATTTAAAAGTTGTTCTTCTGGGAAAATGATTTTTCATATGAACATGAAACTATATCCAAAAATCTTGGTTAAACTCAAAGTGAAAGTATGTTTTTCAAAATGGTCATCAAGATGTCGTTCTTTCGACGGAAATGACTACCTCTTTAGTAATTGACATGTAACTTAAATTTCCGTCAATAAACCTATAATTTTTCTATTTGGATTCTTAAATTAGAGTTCAATATGAAACCATAGCAATTTGATTCACTCAAAACGGATTTAAAATGAAGAAGTTATGGGTAAAACAAGATTGAATATTTTTGATCTTTTTAGCTACGGGAAATGTTTAACAAATCTATACAGATCATATCCTAGCTAACTTATATTGTATTATACATGTATTCTAATATATTATGTAATCTTGGGATACCATAGACACGTATGCAAATGTTTTGACATATCATATCGACCCATGTATATATATTATTTGGAACAACCATAGACACTCTATATGCAGTAATGTTGGAGTTAGCTATACAGGGTTGAGGTGGATTCCAAAAATATATATACTTTGAGTTGTGGTCTAGCCTGAGACGTGTATACACTGGGTCGTGGATTGATTCAAGATAATATATATCGATTTATTTCTGTACATCTAACTGTGGACAACTAGTTGTAGGTTACTAACGAGGACAGCTGACTTAATACACTCAAATCTTTAAAACATAATAAAAATGGTTGTAATTATATTTTGATCATACTTTGATATATATGTACATATTTGTATAGGTTCGTGAATCGATCCGTGGCCAAGTCTTATTTTCGAGGAAGGAAATATCTGTGAAAGTGAGTTATAGTCCCACTTTTAAAATCTAATATTTTTGGGATGAGAATACATGTAGGTTTTATAAATGATTTACAAAATAGACACAAGTACGTAAAACTACATTCTATGGTTGAATTATCGAAATCGAATATGCCCCTTTTTATTAAGTCTGGTAATCTAAGAATTAGGGAACAAACACCCTAATTGACGCGAATCCTAAAGATAGATCTATTGGGCCTAACAAACCCCATCCAAAGTACTGGATGCTTTGGTACTTCAAAATTTATATCATATCCGAAGGGTGTCTCGGAATGATGGGGATATTCTTATATATGCATTTTGTTAATGTCGGTTACCAGGTGTTCACCATATGAATGATTTTTATCTCTATGTATGGGATGTGTATTGAAATATAAAATCTTGTGGTCTATTGTTACGATTTGATATATATAGGTTAAACCTATAACTCACTAACATTTTTATTGACGTTTAAAGCATGTTTATTCTCAGGTGAATACTAAGAGCTTCCGCTGTTGCATACTAAAATAAGGACAAGATTTGGAGTCCATGTTTGTATGATATTGTGTAAAAACTGCATTCAAGAAACATATGTCGATGTAATATATTTCTATTGTAAACTATTATGTAATGGTAGTGTGTAAACAGTATATTATAGATTATCATTATTTGATAATCTACGTAATGTTTTTAAAATCTTTATTGATAAAATAAAGGTTATGGTTGTTTTAAAAATGAATGCAGTCTTTGAAAAACGTCTTATATAGAGGTCAAAACCTCGCAACGAAATCAATTAATATGGAACGTTTATAATCAATATGAACGGGACATTTCATTTTGGATAGTTTTTGGCTCGCGACTAGTTAGTTGAGGTTTTAGGGTAGAATTTGGTGAAATCTTTGGAAATTTGATGTTTTGCTGGCTTAGTTAGGCTTAGTGATTCATTAGGAGTGCTTAGAAACTGAATTTGGAACAAAATAGGCTTGTTTGCTTAAATTTGGTATTTTTGGTCAAACTACACGTAATTAGGACCTCGGTTTTTCCTATAGTTAAAACGTTTTTAAAACTTAGGATTGCCTTAAAACTAGTTCAAATGATGAAATCATTGATTTGCTCGTGAAAATGTAGCTTAATCCTTGATTTTCCTTATTTTGTACGTTTTGAACAAAATGATTATTTTTCGGTCAAACGGCCCTAATCTTTGACTCTAACATGTTATAGCTCAAGTTTGATGGTTAAAATATTTAAGGTAATTAAAATGGTTGTTAGGATCATTGTATGCTTAAAAATCATCACATTTGTTTCAAAATAGCGTATTACCACTAAATGGCTATAATTATTATTTATTGCATTATTTATTGTAATCACGAGTACACTTTGAATTTTGCTCAAAAGTAAGCTTATAGTTCATTTAAATGTTGTTTTTGGTAATTTTGGTTATATTTGACTATAACAGGAATTTGGAAAATCCCATTTTTAAAGCCCTCATTTCGAATTTTTTTCGAAAAAATATAGGCATTTTTGGATTCTAAGTCTAAATTTTTGGAGCATAACCTATTTTACTTGATTTTTGCAGATGGCTAATCGATTACCAAATGATTACGAGTTACCCCATTATCTTCGCGGGCAAGAAAATCCGAATGATAATGAGCCGTTTATGAGAGTTTGGATTAACCAAAATAAAGCGGGTAACAAATACATCAACTGGACGATATTGGAACAATGTGGTTGTGCTGATGAGCTCAGAAGAATCTTGACCTTCCAAGCCGAGGGTAGAACGCACCGGGCATGGAAACAGTTGTTTGAGTTAAACGAAACGACATACAACGAGCCATATACAGAGTTTATGGCTACCTGGAGTTTTGATTAGGATGTCGATCCGAAAGATTATAATAATCAAGAGTGCATCCATTTTCGACACCAAAACCACATGTATCACCTGACTCTCGCACGGTTTGCGAGACACTTGGAGTTGTATAAATCATCGCAGCTCACCCGGCCAATATTCAGGAATGGATCTACCACCTTGAATCACATGGATCATCAAGCTTTCTGGCAAGAGCACACCACTGATAACGGGCCATGGCAATCGGGTAAAAAGGCATCCAAATTCGCCAACCCCGTACTCCGAATCCTCCACCACCTAATCACCAAAACCCTCCATCCTAAAGCCAGATTTGGCGGAGTTGTTACGATCAGAGACATGAGCCTGATGCACGCCATGATGAATAACCAGAATATGCAGGTGGCACATCTCCTAGCTCAGGCTCTCACCAGTGAGAAGAATTCGGCAAACACAGTTATGCCAGTTTTAGGGGGTGTTATTACTAGGTTGCTTCGAAACATGCTTGTTTTGGGAAGTGTTGAACGGTTTAACTATAGGACTAGGGGCGTGTCAGAGGAAATAGGGTATAAGCTGCTGAGCTGCTGGGATTACATTCGTGTTGAGGGTGAGCAGTTAATCATTCAGGTGAACCCAGAAATACCCTGTTCTGAAGATCGGACGGTACCAGGGGTAAGAGTACAGGGATTTAGACCTGATACTCGGACATGGGACGGTAGTAGACGACGAGGTTCTCAGGAACCTATGGATGAGGATGATCCCACAGCACATGGATAACCCACTGACACTCACCGTCACTCATCAGTTGGCGAGGGTGATCGTCCACGATATCCACCATACCAATACCAGTACCACATGGGGGATATACTAGGACAGGAGAGTTGGTTTTCCCAGCACGCGATCCTTGAGAATTTGGATCACTTTGCGCATTATGCGGGGAGGCAATTCCACATCCCACCATACCCACATGAGTACCCGGTAATGACAGCCCACCGTGATCCTAGGGAAGCAGGGCCGAGCCACCAGTTTTCAGGACCTCCACCTCCACCTCCACCTACACATCACTACACGCAGCGTACAGTTATCACGTCTACGCCACCACCACCACCTCCACAGACCACAGGGGCAGGAGGTTTTATTGAAGAATTGTTCAGAATTGACCACGGTAACAAGTCTACTAAGGCTCAGGAGTCGGTATGGGATCAGGCGTTGCACCGACAGACGACTGCAGGTATTGCACATGGTATCAATAGTATGGACGTTAACCAGCAGTGGGGTAGAGGTAGAGATTTACAGGAGGGTATGGGTTGGGAGACAGGGCCGATGGTTAATACGAGCACGTCGTCACTAACTGGGTTAATCGCAAGATCGGACGAGATAGAATTTAGGATATCCTCGGGCATGAACACATAGGAGTTAGCAGACTAGTTTGCCACAGACGAGGAGATGACCAGCGAGGGTCAGTCCAGATTGAGGCACCCAGCCAGGACCCGCACCAGCGTAATGCATTCTCCTCCGTATCCACCACCTCAGCCGTAACCATGTTTACTTTTGGAAACATTCGTAATATTAGTACTGATACTACATTACATTATCTTATATTTCTGTACGCCCGGTTTCGGGCATAACTACTTTTACGTTTTAGTATGTATGGTTGCTTGTAGAATAAATAAATTGCATGAATAAACGTCACAAAGCAAACGACGATCGAGATCGTACGAGATGAACACAACTTGTAGCAAGGACGCTTTGAACGAGGATGACGCCGGCACAAGAATTAAAGAATCCATAGTTAACGCGCCATCCAACTGCACGTCTTAAAACCATAGGGGAGTACTACGTCTGCATCACCTATTCAAATAGAATATATGCAAATTACTATACCACTTTAAAAACTAATGTGGGATTGGCAACCCCACCAACATAAACTTTTAATAACAAAATGCATCTTTTAAAATCTAAAGTGTGGGATACTCTGTATCCTTAACATTGAGGACAATGTTATTTTAAAGTGTGGGATAGCAAATGTTGCACATAACGGTTCTTGTAAAATCCTCAAGTTTTTGACAAAATTTAAAACTTTCCAAATTATAAAACACCAAGGATGATAAAATTCTATAAAAGATCAAAAAGTTTTTGCTACAAAATAGACAAAAAGAGTAAAACAAGGTTGAAAACTTTTTGCGAAAATCAAAATAAATTTTCCAATAGAGCATTGCATAACAAAAGGCGCAATCCGACCTGCTATAATTGTTGTGAGGCACCCCCAAATAAGGCTTTATAAGCACTCATTTTTAGTGTTTCGCTATATTTCCGTTGAGCGCGCCGATGTTAACATCTCGGAAGCAGAACTTGCTCTTGATCTACATTTCAGAATCACACATTTTGACAAGGATAACTAAGTTAGAACCTCAGCTATTCGTGAAGACGAAAACAATCTCCGCTATACACCTCGGTTTTCATTTTCGCTCCACAAATCCATTTCACCTTTGCTTATTTACTCTATCCGCTTCACAAATAAATAAATCCCGATTAAATCATTCTTTTTCGAGAAAACCTTCAAAATTGCACTAGAAAAATGCGAGCATCCAAGCAAACTGTGACGACCCGGGAATTTCTGACCAAATTTAAACTTAATCTTTATATGATTTCGACACGATAAGCAAAGTTTGTTAGGTAGAGACTCAAAAATTTTGAACCTTTTCATATATGCAATTGACTTTCGACCGTTCTCTACGATTCACGAACAATTAATTGTAAATAGTTATGTGTGTATATGTATATATACATAAATGGAAATTTGAAACATTATATGTTGTTGTATTTAAAATTAAATATATAAAATAAAATAAAAATAAGATATTATAATAATTATTATTTAAAGCATAATATATAAATAAAGTATACTAAAAATAAATATTAAATGATTGTAATACTCGTTTAATGATTTGATTGATATTAAGTAAGTTAAATTCAAACTTATGTAATTTTAAATAAACGGTGACACGAAAATGCGTTCTATAAATTTTAGGCTCATTAAAAATATATTTAGGAACTATTTGTTATATTTTCACATTTTTTACATTTTACCCATAAATGAGAGGGACAGTTGATGTAATTTTGATTTATTAAATTAAGTATTGAATTTTATACCATAATGACCAAAATAAATAAATATAGTTAATTTAAAAATTTGGGAGTTTTTTCGAACATTATTATTCGCCACTGATTAAACAACGGAGTACGATACACTATTCGGATAAGAGTGTCGACAGATATTATCATATATGAAAACTTTAAGTTAATTGTGCACGTTGTTTTTTTCATTATTTAATAGATGTATTACTATATGATACTGTTTTCTCTTTTGACTATATGATATTATCTATATAATATATGCACTACATACACAATCAGTCTCTGCTATATATGTGCATAATAGATGTATTACTATATATGTGCATAGATGAACCATATCTATCACCTTCTTTTTGTTATCTAATCCCTAAAACCAACCATGGCCATTTTCGATCACCACACTTCTCCTCCACCATTGTATGCTCTTACTATATCCGAACCAAACCCACCGAGAGCACCATCAACCTTCCTGTTTCTACATTTTTTTTCCCGAACCACCATGTACTAGAAATAGGTCCCGTTTACTTTATTTGTTTGTAATTGTACAATGAAGATAACGTTGGAGGTCTCACGTCTCAATCCATCTAAAAACTTTGATGTCCGATGTACATAGAAAACTAAATGGCAATTAAACGTGCTACGTTTCACCACTAAGGATCCACCACCACCGGTTACTCACAACACCACCAAAACCCTTCGAAGTCGTTACTATGTTTTCTATTTTTCACATGCCCACTGCTCTTTTCATTGTTTCTATTTCTGTTTATTTCGAACCACCAACATCGAATGCCATCACCAAACACCTATATAAAAATCGAAGCTGTTTAAATTATAACGCATCCTGTAACAAGGATTTACGAAGGACTGCTGCTATGTTGTTGTTTCATTCGACAAGACTCTCACTAATGAGCATCGAAAACTGCTGCACTTATTTGTGGTTCGACTGATACTACCAACGTTTTATATTCCTGTTTTCTTTACTTCTTTCGAACGAGCTTAAACCCACACACCATATTACGAAGCTTGTTTTTTTCTGTTTTTCTGTTACATACGAAACCACATAAAATAATGATAGAATAATGTTATCAGACGTCTAGAGATGATATGATTCGAAGACGAAGAAGATGATCGAGATAATGATAGTGATTATGATATGATGATGATGGGATTATGATGCTAGGATGATGAGAACGAAGAATGAGTTTTACAGATTACAACTCTGTCATGTAGATGATAAATTGGGCTTCTTTTATTTTATTCATGGACTAAAGACATTTTGGGCCTGCACATAAATAGAGTCCATCAAATAACCTGAGCATATCAAAGGCCCATCAATATACCCTAACAGATAGATACACATTATAGATATAAGTCTGTGATATTAAGATAGAAAAATGAATATAGAAGAACGGTTGGGTGGTGTGGGTGTTGAGCGAGTGGTCATGGGTTCGAGCCCTGCTTTGGACAATTCTTGTTATAAAAGCTTTTCAAAGGGTATACACTATTACCTTTAATTTCATTATTATTATTATTATTATTATTATTATTATTATTATTATTGTTATTATTATTATTGATACTATTATTATTGTTATTAGTATTATAATAATTATTATTATCTTATTTACATTTACAAGTATTATAATTATTGTTATAAGTATTAATATATGTATCATGAATATTATTACCATTTTTGTACTATCCTTAAGTATTATTATTATTATTGTATTTATCATTAATTATTATAAGTATTATTAAAAATTACTTTTATCATTAATGTTATCATCTTAGTAATATTAACATCATTATGATTATTATTATTATTATGAAGATAATAAAATTTATTATTATTTTCATTAATAGTAGTATTAGCATTATTCTATAAATATTGGAATTATTATTATAAACATAAGTATTATTGTAAATATTATTATTAGTAATAAAATTGTTAAAAATTATTATTATTAAGTATTATTGTCAAATAATTATTTCATTACCATCAATACTAAATTTTTTATTTATTAAAAACTACTATTGTCATTATTATAAGATTTGTTATTAAAAATGTCATTAACAGTAAAACTAATACTTTTGTTAACATCATTATATTTGTCACTAATAAGATTATTAACATTATTATTTTTATCAGTACTATTAAGTATTATCAATATTACCATTTTTACCATTACAAATATTATCTTAGTATTACTAATTACTAATTTTAACAAACAAATGATAATCATATAAAAGTATATTTAACTTAACTATAATAATATTTTTATTTAAAATGAATACATTTAATAAAATAATAAATATATATATATATATATATATATATATATATATATATATATATATATATATATATATATATATATATATATATATATATATATATATATATGTGTGTGTGTGTGTGTATGTTTGTGTGTGTGTGTGTGTGTGTGTGTGTGTTCGATTATGATTATGTGTATTAATAAATATACAAATGATATAGGTTCGTGAATCCGAGGCAAACCCTATACTTGTTCAATGTTGTTCTATGTATTTTTACTACAAAATACATTATGGTGAGTTCATTTGATTCCCTTTTACTCTTTACATTTTTGGGACTGAGAATACATGCGCTACTTTTACAACTGCTTTATTAAATGCTTTTGAAATACATTTTTGAACTGCGAATACATGAAATGCTTTTATAAATGTTTGACGAGATAGACACAAGCAAAACATTCCTCGAATGAATTATGTGGACGTAATAATTGCCACCATTGAATTATGTGGGCGTGATAATTGCCACAATTGATATGAATATTTTTTTCCTGATTATTATTGCTTGGTAACCTAAGAATTAGGGAACATCACTAATTTTGAGAATTAGTGCACGCCTAATTGACGTGAATCCTAAAGGTAGCTACCGGGTTTAACACCCCCACCCAGAATGTTCACTAGACGGAAGGGCTAGTGGGCGTAGTGTTTAGTACTTCGAAGTTTATATGATTATTATACAGACGAGATGTTCTGTTTTGGGGATATTATTATGCGCATTATATGTTAAGGTCGGTTACCAAGCCAAGCTATGAAAGCAATGAAAAGTGAATTTTATGTATCGATAGAATGATTTTATACACAAGTTATGTGTATGTTATTTTTGTGCACAAGATATGTGTACGGTTACTAAGATTTATGAAAGATGATTTCGTACATGAGAAAGGTGTACTGTATTTAAAAGATATCGCATGTACATTACAGGTGGGTATAGAATTCGGGCCCATTTGTACCATGCAGGATTTAAATCTTGTGGTCTATCAAAATGATGAATTTTATTGTTTTATGATAAACCTATGAACTCACCAACCTTTTGGTTGACACTTGAAAGCATGTTTATTCTCAGGTATGAAAGAAATCTTCCGCTGTGCATTTGCTCAATTTAAAGACATTATTTGGAGCCGATCATCGCAATGGGACCAGATGTTTGTGACTTCGTTCTTATGGATTAGGACGGGTCATTACATGTGGTATCAGAGCGGTGGTCTTAGCGAACCAGTTTTTGCATTAGTGTGTCTAACTGATAGTTGTTAGGATGCATTAGTGAGTCTGGACTTCGAGCGTGTCTGCATGTCAAAAGTTTTGCTTATTATTTCGTGTCGGAAATTACCTGCTTATCATTCTTAGGGAATCACTTGCTTATCATTCTTAATCTAGACATATCTTACTGCCTGGATTGCATGAATAGTGTATAGACAAAAATTCATATCTTAGCGTATCTATTACTGTAGACTTTGCCTGACAGCTTCCGTAGATTCCTCCGTAACTTTTGGGATTTTAGTATTATATATGCATATGTAAATTATGTATTGTGGGTTACTAATCTACATCCTATAATCTATTTCTTATCGAAAATCCTTCATCTGATCGTACTTGATGAATCTCTCAACCAATTCGAATTCCTCAGATTTCGACAGCTATTCCGATATGAATTTTCACCTAAGCTCTGAACGCAGCGTCACCAGAATGAATCAACCAATCATCCATTCCCAATTCATCTAATGGATTCGTAGTTGACTTAATTAATGGAAATGCGAGGAAGGCGATCCTTTCCACCAACCGAATTCATCTCTTGGCGGAGAACCTGAAGCACATACCGGTGAACCACTTCGATACACTATATTCACTCTCATTTCCAGGATATCTCGCCATGATTATATGATATCCAAAATTCTCAACCTTATTCATTCGCTCGTTCCAACCGACATTCATTCCGGAATAATGGAAGAAGTCAACGAGCTTCACGCTCGAGTAATCAATTTGGAGAATATGGTGCAAAACGTACCAGCTTCAGCAACATCATCGGCACCAACAGTACCATCAATAACAGCACCAGTACCATCAACAATCCATGCCTCAACATCTCATTCTGTACCTTAATTATAATCATTGTTCTACATATCATTCTACATCAATTATCTTCGTTCTTCATGGCGATTATGTAATCTCTAATGTTTTAGAGATTATATATTTATGTTCTAACGGTAAATCAAATGAGTTAAATATCATATTAACTCATTAAATCCATGATTACATCTGAAGAAAATATATATGTATATATGTTTTCATAAAGATTGTAATTAAAAATTCTTTTGTACAAACTGTTAATAATGAAAATATTTTAACGGGTAGGTAATACCCGAGGAATATTTAAGATTTCACATTAATAACTTACACTGTACATTCTTTGAATCTGATTCAACGGTCATTTACTATCCTACTTACATCCACAAGATATACGAATCCATTCACCACAAAATAACCATTTTCATTCAATTTCATATTTGGATTTTGACTTACCAGAATCCAACAAGTGGCATAATGAAGAAAACACTGGACAAATTAAAATTTGTTAGAAACAGACAAAATTAACTATGAGAAATTTTGTTAAGAATCCACGCTAACTATTCCTAGCTAACTGTTCCTAGCTAACTGTTAATTCCTTATTACATTTATTTATCGCAATTTAATTATCGCAATTTAAATTCTCACAATTTTATTTATTGTCATTTAATTCCTGTTATTTATTTTACGCACTTTAAATATCGGGACATGTATACAAGGTTTTGACATATCATATCTACGCATCTATATATATTATTTAGAATAACCATAGACACTCTATATGTAGTAATGCTGGAGTTAGCTATACAGGGTTGAGGTTGATTCTACAATAATATATATAGTTTGAGTTGTGATCGAGTCTGAGACATGTACACGGGTCACAATACGTATTAATTAATTTGAATATTATATATTAAATTATATATGAATTATTAGACTGTCAACTTTGGACTATCGACTGTGGACTAATGACATTGCACAATTAAAATGAATTAAAATATTGATTATAACATATGAAACTAAACATTTCTTCAAGTTTGCCACTTGATTTCATCTTAAACCTCATTTGTATATTGACGATTACAATCTGCGTTCAAACCTTTCATGATTCTTGAAAACACCTCAATCGAAAGGATGAACCAACCGCACTTCATCTACCGAAGGAAAGATTTATGCATATAGTTATGCACCTGAAAAACTCTTGAAAACTGAGTAAACGTTTAACAAGTAGCTGTGCTAATTCCTTTAGTGTTATTATTACCCAAAATAACTTTGCAGTTCTGTTTCAAAGTAGCAAATTTTGTCACAGCTCCAGCAAGTCAACTTCGACTTTTCGTTCGAAACAACCTTATTATGACTTTGATATATATGCGTATTCTTTTATTGTTACGGGAAACCTTTTATATTCCACCATATTACCATCAGTGTTTAATCATTTAAAAACACAATTCACTTAAAACCACCTCGGATTGATAACCAACGATTTAGTTATGATAGCATTAAATGCAGAGGAAAACAGCAAAATTGTAGATGGTCTAAACGGCCAAAAGTTTGATAAAAAGGAATGGAAGGTTGGAAACGCTCAATAGAAAATTTAGTACCGAAAAGTGGATTATGCGAAACTATGAAGGAAGCTGTGGACAAATCACAAAGACTAAACTTTCCTTCCAAGAATCCAAATGATCCAATGCCCGATGAAATCTTTAGAGAATATCTGAAATGTCCCGTTCATATTGATTATAAACGTTCCATATTAATTGATTTCGTTGCGAGGTTTTAACCTCTATATGAGACGTTTTTCAAAGACTGCATTCATTTTTAAAACAACCATAACCTTTATTTTATCAATAAAGGTTTCAAAAGCATTACGTAGATTACCAAATAATGATAATCTAAAATATGCTGCTTACACACGACCATTACATAATGGTTTACAATAGAAATATATTACATCGACATATGTTTCTTGAATGCAGTTTTTACACAATATCATACAAACATGGACTCCAAATCTTATCCTTATTTTAGTATGCAACAGCGGAAGCTCTTAGTATTCACCTGAGAATAAACATTCTTTAAACGTCAACAAAAATGTTGGTGAGTTATAGGTTTAATCTATATATATCAAATCGTAACAATAGACCACAAGATTTCATATTTTAATAAACATCCCATACATAGAGATAAAAATCATTCATATGGTGAACACCTGGTAATCGACATTAACAAGATGCATATATAAGAATATCCCCATCATTCCGGGATCCTCCTTAGGACATGATATAAATTTCGAAGTACTAAAGCATCCGGTACTTTGGATGGGGTTTGTTAGACCCAATAGATCTATCTTTAGGATTCGCGTCAATTAGGGTGTCTGTTCCCTAATTCTTAGATTACCAGACTTAATAAAAAGGGGCATATTCGATTTCGATAATTCAACCATAGAATGTAGTTTCACGTACTTATGTCTATTTTGTAAATCATTTATAAAACCTTCATGTATTCTCATCCCAAAAATATTAGATTTTAAAAGTGGGACTATAACTCACTTTCACAGATTTTTACTTCGTCGGGAAGTAAGACTTGGCCACTAGTCGATTCACGAACCTATAACAAATATGTACATATATATCAAAGTATATTCAAAATATATTTACAACACTTTTAATACATTTTGATGTTTTAAGTTTATTAAGTCAGCTGTCCTCGTTAGTAATCTACAACTAGTTGTCCAACGTTAGATGTACAGAAAAAAATTGATATATATTATCTTGAATCAATCCACGACCCAGTGTATACACGTCTTAGGCTAGATCACAACTCAAAGTATATATATTTTTGGAATCAACCTTAACCCTGTATAGCTAACTCCCACATTACTGCATATAGAGTGTCTATGGTTGTTCCAAATAATATATACACATGGGTCGATATGATATGTCAAAACATTTGCATACCTGTCTATGGTATCCCAAGATTACATAATATATTAGAATACATGTATAATACAATATAAGTTAGCTAGGATATGATTAATATAGATTTGTTACCAATTTTCACGTTGCTACAACAACAAAAATTATCCAATCTTGTTTTACCCATAACTTCTTCATTTAAAATCCGTTTTGAGTGAATGAAATTGCTATGGCTTCATATTAAACTTTATTTTATGAATCTAAATAGAAAGAGTATAGGTTTATAGTCTGAAATATAAGTTACAAGTCATTTTTGTAAAGGTATTCATTTCAGTCGAAAGAACGACGTCTAGATGACCATTTTAGAAAACATACTTCCACTTTGAGTTTAACCATGATTTTTGGATATAGTTTCATGTTCATAAGAAAAATTATTTTCCCAGAAGAACAACTTTTAAATCAAAGTTTATCATAATTTTTAATTAACTAACCCAAAACAGCCCGCGGTGTACTACGACTGCGTATGTCCGGTTTTACAGTGTTCTTCATGTTTCCAGGTTTTAAATCATTAAGTTAGCATATCATATAGATATAGAACATGTGTTTAGTTGATTTTAAAATTCAAGTTAGAAGGATTAACTTTTGTTTGCGAACAAGTTTAGAATTAACTAAACTATGTTCTAGTGATTACAAGTTTAAACCTTCGAATAAGATAGCTTTATATGTATGAATCGAATGATGTTATGAACATCATTACTACCTCAAGTTTTCTGGATAAAGCTATTGGAAATGAGAAAAATGTATCTAGCTTCAAAGGATCCTTGGATGGCTTGAAAGTTCTTGAAGCAGAATCATGACACGAAAACAAGTTCAAGTAAGATTTCCACTCGAAATAAGATTGTTATAGTTATAGAAATTGAATCAAAGTTTGAATATGAGTATTACCTTGTATTAGAAAGATATATTACTGTAAATAAGAAATATTTCTTGAGGTTGGATGATCACTCTACAATATTGGAAGTAAGCTAGCAAACTTGGAAGTATTCTTGATTTTATGAAACTAGAACTTGTAGAATTTATGAAGAACACTTAGAACTTGAAGATAGAACTTGAGAGAGATTAATTAGATGAAGAAAATTGAAGAATGAAAGTGTATGTAGGTGTTTTTGGTTGTTGGTATATGGATTAGATATAAAGGATGTGTAATTTTGTTTACATGTAAATAAGTCATGAATGATTACTCATATTTTTGTAATTTTATGAGATATTTCATGCTAGTTGCCAAATGATGGTTCCCACATGTGTTAGGTGACTCACATGGGCTGCTAAGAGCTGATCATTGGAGTGTATATACCAATAGTACATACATCTAAAAGCTGTGTATTGTACGAGTACGAATACGGGTGCATACGAGTAGAATTGTTGATGAAACTGAACGAGGATGTAATTGTAAGCATTTTTGCTAAGTAGAAGTATTTTGATAAGTGTCTTGAAGTCTTTCAAAAGTGTATGAATACATATTAAAACACTACATGTATATACATTTTAACTGAGTCGTTAAGTCATCGTTAGTCGTTACATGTAAGTGTTGTTTTGAAACCTTTAGGTTAACGATCTTGTTAAATATTGTTAACCCATTGTTTATTAAATCAAATGAGATGTTAAATTATTACATTATCATGATTTCATGATGTATTAATATATCTTAATATGATATATATACTTTAAATTTCGTTACAACGATAATCGTTACATATATGTCTCGTTTCAAAATCTTTAAGTTAGTAGTCTTGTTTTTACATATGTAGTTCATTGTTAATATACTTAATGATATGTTTACTTATCATAATATCATGTTAACTATATATATATCCATATATATGTCATCATATAGTTTTTACAAGTTTTAACGTTCGTGAATCGCCGGTAAACTTGGGTGGTCAATTGTCTATATGAAACCAATTTCAATTAATCAAGTCTTATCAAGTTTGATTGCTTAACATGTTGGAAACATTTAATCATGTAAATATCAATTTCATTTAATATATAAAAACATGGAAAAGTTCGGGTCACTACAGTACCTACCCGTTAAATAAATTTCGTCCCGAAATTTTAAGATGTTGAAAGTGTTAATGAATCTTCTGGAAATAGATGCGGGTATTTCTTCTTCATCTGATCTTCACGCTCCCAGGTGAACTCGGGTCCTCTACGAGCATTCCATCGAACCTTAACAATCGGTATCTTGTTTTGTTTAAGTCTCTTAACCTCACGATCCATTATTTCGACGGGTTCTTCAATGAATTGAAGTTTTTCATTGATTTGGATTTCATCCAACGGAATAGTGAGATCTTCTTTAGTAAAACATTTCTTCAAATTCGAGACGTGGAAAGTGTTATGTACATTCGCAAGTTGTTGAGGTAACTCAAGTCGGTAAGCTACTGGTCCGACACGATCAATAATCTTGAATGGTCCAATATACCTTGGATTTAATTTCCCTATTTTACCAAATCGAACAACACCTTTCCAAGGTGCAACCTTAAGCATGACCATCTCTCCAATTTTAAATTCTATGTCTTTTCTTTTAATGTCGGCGTAGCTCTTTTGTCGACTTTGGGCGGTTTTCAACCGTTGTTGAATTTGGATGATCTTCTTGGTAGTTTCTTGTATTATCTCCGGACCCGTAATCTGTCTATCCCCCACTTCACTCCAACAAATCAGAGACCTGCACTTTCTACCATAAAGTGCTTCAAACGGCGCCATCTCAATGCTTGAATGATAGCTGTTGTTGTAGGAAAATTCTGCTAACGGTAGATGTCGATCCCAACTGTTTCCGAAATCAATAACACATGCTCGTAGCATGTCTTCAAGCATTTGTATCGTCCTTTCACTCTGCCCATCAGTTTGTGGATGATAGGCAGTACTCAAGTCTAGACGAGTTCCTAATGCTTGCTGTAATGTCTGCCAGAATCTAGAAATAAATCTGCCATCCCTATCAGAGATAATAGAGATTGGTATTCCATGTCTGGAGATGACTTTCTTCAAATACAGTCGTGCTAACTTCTCCATCTTGTCATTTTCTCTTATTGGCAGGAAGTGTGCTGACTTGGTGAGACGATCAACTATTACCCAAATAGTATCATAACCACTTGCAGTCCTTGGCAATTTAGTAATGAAATCTATGGTAATGTTTTCCCATTTCCATTTCGGGATTTCAGGTTGTTGTAGTAGACCTGATGGTTTCTGATGTTCAGCTTTGACCTTAGAACACTTCAAACATTCTCCTACATATTTAACAATATCGGCTTTCATACCTGGCCACCAAAAATGTTTCTTAAGATCCTTGTACATCTTCCCCGTTCCAGGATGTATTGAGTATCTGGTTTTATGAGCTTCTCTAAGTACCATTTCTCTCATATCTCCAAATTTTGGTACCCAAATTCTTTCAGCCCTATACCGGGTTCCGTCTTCCCGAATATTAAGATGCTTCTCCGATCCTTTGGGTATTTCATCCTTTAAATTTCCCTCTTTTAAAACTCCTTTTTGCGCCTCCTTTATTTGAGTAGTAAGGTTAGTGTGAATCATTATATTCATAGATTTTACTCGAATGGGTTCTCTGTCCTTTCTGCTCAAGGCGTCGGCTACCACATTTGCCTTCCCCGAGTGGTAACGAATCTCAAAGTCGTAATCATTCAACAATTCAATCCACCTACGCTGCCTCATATTCAGTTGTTTCTGATTAAATATGTGTTGAAGACTTTTGTGGTCGGTATATATAATACTTTTGACCCCATATAAGTAGTGCCTCCAAGTCTTTAATGCAAAAACAACCGCGCCTAATTCCAAATCATGCGTCGTATAATTTTGCTCGTGAATCTTCAATTGTCTAGACGCATAAGCAATCACCTTCGTCCGTTGCATTAATACACAACCGAGACCTTGCTTTGATGCGTCACAATAAATCACAAAATCATCATTCCCTTCAGGCAATGACAATATAGGTGCCGTAGTTAGCTTTTTCTTCAATAATTGAAACGCCTTCTCTTGTTCATCCTTCCATTCAAATTTCTTCCCTTTATGCGTTAATGCAGTCAAGGGTTTTGCTATTTTGGAGAAATATTGGATGAATCTTCTGTAGTAACCAGTCAATCCTAAAAATTGACTTATATGCTTCGGAGTTTTTGGGGTTTCCCACTTTTCAACGGTTTCGATCTTTGCCTGGTCCACCTGGATACCTTCTTTGTTCACTATGTGACCGAAGAATTGAACTTCTTCCAACCAAAATGCACACTTTGAAAACTTAGCGTACAGTTTTTCTTTCCTCAATACTTCTAGCACTTTTCTCAAATGTTCTTCGTGCTCTTGATCATTATTTGAGTAAATAAGTATGTCATCGATGAAAACAATGACAAACTTGTCAAGATATGGCCCACACACTCGGTTCATAAGGTCCATGAACACAGCTGGTGTGTTAGTCAATCCAAACGGCATAACCATAAACTCGTAATGACCATAACGCGTCCTAAAAGCAGTTTTTGGAATATCATCCTCCTTTACTCGCATTTGATGATATCCAGAACGTAAATCGATCTTCGAATAAACCGACGAGCCTTATAGTTGATCAAATAAGTCGTCAATTCTCGGTAGTGGATAACGGTTTTTGATGGTAAGTTTGTTCAACTCTCTGTAGTCAATACACAACCTAAATGTACCATCCTTCTTCTTGATAAACAAAACAGGAGCTCCCCATGGTGATGTGCTTGATCGAATGAAACCACGTTCTAATAGTTCTTGCAGTTGGCTTTGCAGTTATTTCATCTCGCTGGGTGCGAGTCTATAAGGAGCACGAGCTATTGGTGTAGCTCCTGGTACAAGATCTATTTGAAATTCAACAGATCGATGTGGAGGTAGTCCCGGTAATTCTTTCGGAAATACATCGGGAAATTCTTTTGCGACGGGAACATCATTGATGCTCTTTTCTTCAGTTTGTACTTTCTCGACGTGTGCTAGAACAGCATAGCAACATTTTCTTATTAGTTTTTGTGCCTTCAAATTACTAATAAGATGTAGCTTCGTGTTGCCCTTTTCTCCGTACACCATTAAAGGTTCTCCTTCTTCTCGTACAATGCGAATTGCATTTTTATAACATACAATCTCTGCTTTCACCTTCTTCAGCCAATCCATGCCAATTATTACATCAAAACTCCCTAACTCTACTGGTATCAAATCAATCTTAAATATTTCGCTACCCAGTTTAATTTCTCGATTCCGGCATATATAATCTGCTGAAATTAATTTACCGTTTGCTAATTTGAGTAAAAATTTACTATCCAATGGCGTCAATGGACAACTTAATTTAGCACAAAAATATCTACTCATATAGCTTCTATCCGCACCCGAATCAAATAAAACGTAAGCAGATTTATTGTCAATAAGAAACGTACCTGTAACAAGCTCCGGGTCTTCCTGTGCCTCTGCCGCATTAATATTGAAAACTCTTCCACGGCCTTGTCCATTCGTGTTCTCCTGGTTCGGGCAATTTCTAATAATGTGGCCCGGTTTTCCACATTTATAACAAACTACATTGGCATACCTTGCTCCGACACTACTTGCTCCGCCATTACTCGTTCCGACACCATTTGTTCCTTTCGTTCTATTAACCCCTGGTCCGTAGACCTCACACTTTGCCGCGCTATGACCATTTCTTTTACACTTGTTGCAAAATTTGGTGCAGAACCCCGAGTGATACTTTTCACACCTTTGACATAGCTGCTTCTGATTGTTGTTGATGTTGCGGCTGTTATTGTTGTTGGGATGATTGTTGTAGTTGTTGTTGTTGTTGTTGTTGTTGTTGTTGTTGTTGTTGTTGTTGTTGTTGGGCCGTTTGTTATAGTTGCGATTGATGTTGCGATTGTTGGGATAGTTGTTGCGATTATTGTTGTAATTGCTGTTGTTGTTGTATTGGTGATTCTTATCACCGTTTTCCTCCCACTTTCTTTTAACTTGCTTCACATTGGCCTCTTCAGCCGCCTGTTCTTTAAATCTTTTCTCAATTTGGTTCACTAGTTTGTGAGCCATTCTACATGCCTGTTGTATGGAGGTGGGCTCATGTGAACTTATATCTTCTTGGATTCTTTTTGGTAATCCTTTCACAAACGCGTCTATCTTCTCTTCCTCATCTTCGAATGCTCTCGGACACAATAGGCACAATTCTGTGAATCGTCTTTCGTACGTGGTAATATCAAATCCTTGGGTTCGTAACCCTCTAAGTTCTGTCTTGAGCTTATTGACCTCGGTTCTGGGACGGTACTTCTCGTTCATCAAGTGCTTGAATGCTGACCACGGTAGTGCGTAAGCATCATCTTGTCCCACTTGCTCTAGATAGGTATTCCACCATGTTAACGCAGTACCTGTGAAGGTATGCATAGCGTACTTCACTTTGTCCTCTTCAGTACACTTACTTATGGCAAACACCGATTCGACCTTCTCGGTCCACCGTTTCAATCCGATCGGTCCTTCGGTTCCATCAAATTCTAAAGGTTTGCAGGCAGTGAATTCTTTGTAGGTGCATCCTACACGATTTCTTGCGCCGTTAGCTGCATTGCTAGATTCGAAGTTATTGTTGGTATGTAGCGCAGCCTGTACTGCGGCTATGTTTGAAGCAAGAAAGGCACGAAATTCCTCTTCGCTCATATTCAAGGTGTGTCGAGTAGTCGGTGCCATTTCCTTCAAAATAGTCAAATGAAACGAGTTAATCATATAGAATATCAAGAGTAGTCAATAGTATTTTGTAGCGTAATATGAACTTATTTATAAAAGCTCTTTCTTCATATTAGCATTTTATACTCTTTAATTCGGGTAGTACCTACCCGTTAAGTTCATACTTAGTAGCTAACATACCATTTCAACTACTACAATTCTATATGAAAAACTAATCACAAAAAAATATCATATTCAAACCTTTATACAATAACTTGCAAACTTACAATACCGCTTTTTTTACATATAGTATGAAATATAGCACATAAAACTTTGATACAAATTAGTTGCGAAGATAATTCTAGTTAATAAATAAGGCGTTCAGCAAAGGCAATAAAGACACGTAATTCATACGTCCAGAAACAAGTCATGCATTCTGTTTTTACTAATACCACTTCCTATCCTTGGTTTTGTGGAACATAACCGTTGTGACCGATAGTAAGATAATGTGTTGTAACGTCGTCAAAAGGATGAAGGTTACGTAATGACCAACAGTCTATTAATAACCTAAAAACCTCATTTCTTACCCCAATTACCGACTCCGTCACTTGTGGGAACGTTTTGTTTAATAGTTGTAGCCCGATGTTCTTATTCTCACTTTGGTGAGAAGCGAACATTACTAACCCGTAAGCATAACATGCTTCTTTATGTTGCATGTTAGCCGCTTTTTTTAAATCACGAAGTCCTATATTCGAATATATTGAGTCAAGATAATTTATTAACCCGTTGCGTAAAATAGCATTTGGGTTCCCCGCAATATATGCGTTAAAGTAAACATATCGTAACTTATGGATTTCCCAATGTGATATCTCCCATCTTTCGAACGAAAGCCTTTTATAAATCAAGGCATTCTTGGAACGTTCTTCGAATGTCTTACAAACTGATCTCGCCTTAAATAGTTGTGCCGAGGAATTCTGACCGACTCTAGACAAGATTTCATCAATCACGTCTCCGGGTAGGTCTCTTAAAATATTGGGTTGTCTATCCATTTTGTGTTTTTATACTGTAAAATAGACAATAGTTAGATTCATAAAAAAAAATACTTATTAATACAAGCAATTTTTACATATATCATAAAGCATAAGCACACTATATTACATATATTACACCACACGAATACAACTATCTTATTCCGACTCGCTCGTTTCTTCTTCTTCGGTTTTGGTTCGTTTTGCCAAGTTTCTAGGGATATATGATGTTCCCCTAATATGAGCCGTCGTTTTCCACATTGGTTTAGAAAAACCTGGTGGTTTAGAGGTTCCCGGGTTATTGTCACAACTTAAGAAATACGGGTGTTGACGATACATATAAAGTTCATCGGGTTTGGAATCAAATTTCTCTATTTTTATGCCCTTTCCCTTATTGTTCTCTTTTGCCTTATTAAATTGTGTTGGGGTAATTTCTATAACATCATCGGAATCCTTGTCGGGATCCGATTCATCGGAGAATTGGTAATCCTCCCAATACTTTGCTTCTTTGGCAGAAACACCATTGACCATAATTAACTTTGGTCGGTTGGTTGAGGATTTTCTTCTACTTAACCGTTTTATTATTTCCCCCACTGGTTCTATTTCTTCTTCCGATTCCGATTCTTCTTCCGGTTCCGATTCTTCTTTCGGTTCCGACTCTTCTTCCGGTTCCTCTTCGGGAACTTGTGAATCAGTCCACGAATCATTCCAATTTACATTTGACTCTACATTATTATTAGGTGAGTCAATGGGACTTGTTCTAGAGGTAGACATCTATCACATAATATCAAACACAATAAGAGATTAATATATCACATAATATTCACATGTTAAAAATATATAGTTTCCAATAAAAATGTTAAGTAATCATTTTTAAAGAAAACACGGTCGAAGTCCAGACTCACTAATGCATCCTAACAAACTCGATAAGACACACTAATGCAAATTTTCTGGTTTCTCTAAGACCAACGCTCGGATACCAACTGAAATGTCCCGTTCATATTGATTATAAACGTTCCATATTAATTAATTTTGTTGCGAGGTTTTGACCTCTATATGAGACGTTTTTCAAAGACTGCATTCATTTTTAAAACAACCATAACCTTTATTTTATCAATAAAAGTTTCAAAAGCATTACGTAGATTACCAAATAATGATAATCTAAAATATATTGTTTACACACGACCATTACATAATGGTTTACAATAGAAATATATTACATCGACATATGTTTCTTGAATGCAGTTTTTACACAATATCATACAAACATGGACTCCAAATCTTGTCCTTATTTTAGTATGCAACAGCGGAAGCTCTTAGTATTCACCTGAGAATAAACATGCTTTAAACGTCAACAAAAATGTTGGTGAGTTATAGGTTTAACCTATATATATCAAATTGTAACAATAGACCACAAGATTTCATATTTCAATAAACATCCCATACATAGAGATAAAAATCATTCATATGGTGAACACCTGGTAACCGACATTAACAAGATGCATATATAAGAATATCCCCATCATTCTGGGATCTTCCTTCGGACATGATATAAATTTCGAAGTACTAAAGCATCTGGTACTTTGGATGGGGTTTGTTAGGCCCAATAGATCTATCTTTAGAATTCGCGTCAATTAGGGTGTCTGCTCCCTAATTCTTAGATTACCAGACTTAATAAAAAGGGGCATATTCGATTTCGATAATTCAACCATAGAATGTAGTTTCACGTACTTGTGTCTATTTTGTAAATCATTTATAAAACCTGCATGTATTCTCATCCCAAAAATATTAGATTTTAAAAGTGGGACTATAACTCACTTTCACATATTTTTACTTCGTCGGGAAGTAAGACTTGGCCACTAGTCGATTCACGAACCTATAACAAATATGTAAATATATATCAAAGTATATTCAATATATATTTACAACACTTTTAATATATTTTGATGTTTTAAGTTTATTAAGTCAGCTGTCCTCGTTAGTAACCTACAACTAGTTGTCCAACGTTAGATGTACAGAAAAAAATTGATATATATTATCTTGAATCAATCCACGACCCAGTGTATACACGTCTCAGGCTAGATCACAACTCAAAGTATATATATTTTTGGAATCAACCTCAACCCTGTATAGCTAACTCCCACATTACTGCATATAGAGTGTCTATGGTTGTTCCAAATAATATATACACATGGGTCGATATGATATGTCAAAACATTTGCATATGTGTCTATGGTATCCCAAGATTACATAATATATTAGAATACATGTATAATACAATATAAGTTAGCTAGTATATGATTAATATAGATTTGTTACCAATTTTCACGTTGCTACAACAAGAAAAATTATCCAATCTTGTTTTACCCATAACTTCTTCATTTTAAATCCGTTTTGAGTGAATCAAATTGCTATGGTTTCATATTGAACTCTATTTTATGAATCTAAATAGAAAAAGTATAGGTTTATAGTCGGAAATATAAGTTACAAGTCATTTTTGTAAAGGTAGTCATTTCAGTCGAAAGAACGACGTCTAGATGACCATTTTAGAAAACATACTTCCACTTTGAGTTTAACCATGATTTTTGGATATAGTTTCATGTTCATAAGAAAAATCATTTTCCCAGAAGAACAACTTTTATATCAAAGTTTATCATAGTTTTTAATTAACTAACCCAAAACTGCCCGCGGTGTACTACGACGGCGAATGTCCGGTTTTACAGTGTTCTTCGTGTTTCCAGGTTTTAAATCATTAAGTTAGCATATCATATAGATATAGAACACGTGTTTAGTTTATTTTAAAAGTCAAGTTAGAAGGATTAACTTTTGTTTGCGAACAAATTTAGAATTAACTAAACTATGTTCTAGTGATTACAAGTTTAAACCTTCGAATAAGATAGCTTTATATGTATGAATCGAATGATGTTATGAACATCATTACTACCTCAAGTTTTCTGGATAAAGCTACTGGAAATGAGAAAAATGGATCTAGCTTCAAAGGATCCTTGGATGGCTTGAAAGTTCTTGAAGCAGAATCATGACACGAAAACAAGTTCAAGTAAGATTTCCACTCGAAATAAGATTGTTATAGTTATAGAAATTGAATCAAAGTTTGAATATGAGTATTACCTTGTATTAGAAAGATATATTACTGTAAATAAGAAATATTTCTTGAGGTTGGATGATCACTCTACAATATTGGAAGTAAGCTAGCAAACTTGAAAGTATTCTTGATTTTATGAAACTAGAACTTGTAGAATTTATGAAGAACACTTAGAACTTGAAGATAGAACTTGAGAGAGATTAATTAGATGAAGAAAATTGAAGAATGAAAGTGTTTGTAGGTGTTTTTGGTCGTTGGTATATGGATTAGATATAAAGGATGTGTAATTTTGTTTACATGTAAATAAGTCATGAATGATTACTCATATTTTTGTAATTTTATGAGATATTTCATGCTAGTTGCCAAATGATGGTTCCCACATGTGTTAGGTGACTCACATGGGCTACTAATAGCTGATCATTGGAGTGTATATACCAATAGTACATACGTCTAAAAGCTGTGTATTGTACGAGTATGAATACGGGTGCATACGAGTAGAATTGTTGATGAAACTGAACGAGGATGTAATTGTAAGCATTTTTGCTAAGTAGAAGTATTTTGATAAGTGTCTTGAAGTCTTTCAAAAGTGTATGAATACATATTAAAACACTACATGTATATACATTTTAACTGAGTCGTTAAGTCATCGTTAGTCGTTACATGTAAGTGTTGTTTTGAAACCTTTAGGTTAACGATCTTGTTAAATGTTGTTAACCCATTGTTTATTAAATCAAATGAGATGTTAAATTATTACATATATGTCTCGTTTCAAAATCATTAAGTTAGTAGTCTTGTTTTTACATATGTAGTTCATTGTTAATATACTTAATGATATGTTTACTTATCATAATATCATGTTAACTATATATATATATATATATATATATATATATATATATATATATATATATATATATATATATATATATATATATATATATATATATATATCCATATATATGTCATCATATAGTTTTTACAAGTTTTAACATTCGTGAATCGCCGGTCAACTTGGGTGGTCAATTGTCTATATGAAACCTATTTCAATTAATCAAGTCTTAACAAGTTTGATTGCTTAACATGTTGGAAACATTTAATCATGTAAATATAAATTTCATTTAATATATAAAAATATGGAAAAGTTCGGGTCACTACAATATCCTGCTCCGAAGTCATGTTAAAATCTTGTGGAAAATTTTTCCTTATCAACTTTCGAACTTAGAAATTCTAAAATATCATCATAAACATCTTTGATATTTCTGAGGATATTTTCATAAATATTCTTGTCCGCAATTATCTACCTCTTCGTGTTATCTGTATTCCATTATATTGGAAACTCCTGTAAGATCTAAGTATAAATTATGAAAGAATTGTGGAGAAGTGTTGGGAATTGAAGCATGGGTTAGTATAATACAATGACGCTTGGCCAACGTGATTATATTACAGTAAGTCATGCTGAGTTTCTAATGAAACGTGATGATGGTTCACAGTAGATCATACCATCATCATGTGTCATGTTACATAACTCTTTCATTCTACTTAACCTCCGAACATATCCAGAAAAATATATTCTTGATAGTTCTATCTTCGGTAATTCTGGTAATTTGAAAAATCAAATCGTGCTATTACCTTCTTTCCTGTTTAGAACATTAAGTTCATTCGAAACTCCATACTTACAAATTCTGGACCATTACTCGCTTTACTAGAGGTCGAGAGGAGAATAAAAAGGCAAAGAGCTCCAAGATGTAAGAGAAAATATAAAGCCCAATAACAACATGGAGTTTATAAACCGTGGATATTCATACACATAGCAATATAAAGAAACGGTATAATTAAGAATAGTATCACCCTAAGGTAATAGTAGAAGTAAACAGATTTTTCTGACGGAAGATTGAAAAGAAGGATGACATAAATGATAACTAGAAAAATATCAAGGATTAGAACGGGATTAAGCATTTTCACAATCTTTTGGATATATGAACTAAGAAAGAAAGTATAGGAATGGTGATAATAATGGAACGGAAGAGTTTAATTTATAATAGAAATATCAGACAGAGTAATCGAGGCAGATCACCGTAATAAATTATAGAGATCTCAATTTCCTTATTCACCGAAGAATCAAATCTTTTAGATTTCGAAGATTTTCTCTAAATCCCTTGAATTCCGGAAATCAACCATATCTACGTCAAAAGATTTGACGAAACATTATTTCTTCAATTCACTCTTTTGTGATAACTTCACTCATACGTTTTGAATAATCGATTTGTTTTATCTGTATTACTCAATAATTATAAAACTCTATTTCTCAACTCATATTCTTCATGAAAACATTTCTGTTGTTAGCCATGACCACCTCACTCAAATTTCGGGACGAAATTTCTTTAACGGGTAGGTACTGTGACGACCCGGGAATTTCCGACCAAATTTAAACTTAATCTTTATATGATTTCGACACGATAAGCAAAGTTTGTTAGGTAGAGTCTCAAAAATTTTGAACTTTTTCATATATGCAATTGACTTTCGACCGTTCTCTACGATTCACGAACAATTAATTGTAAATAGTTATGTGTGTATACGTATATATACATAAATGGAAATTTGAAACATTATATGTTGTTGTATTTAAAATTAAATATATAAAATAAAAAAAAAATAAGATATTATAATAATTATTATTTAAAGCATAATATATAAATAAAGTATATTAAAAATAAATATTAAATAATTGTAATACTCGTTTGATGTTTTGATTGATATTAAGTAGGTTAAATTCAAACTTATGTAATTTTAAAATAAACGGTGACACGAAAATGCGTTCTATAAATTTTAGGCTTATTAAAAATATATTTAGGAACTATTTGTTAAGTTTTCACATTTTTTATATTTTACCCAGAAATGAGAGGGACAGTTGATGTAATTTTGATTTATTAAATTAAGTATTGAATTTTATACCATAATGACCAAAATAAATAAATATAGTTAATTTAAAATTTTGGGATTTTTTTTGAAGATTTTTATCCGCCACTGATTAAACAACGGAGTATGATACACTATCCGGATAAGAGTGTCGGCAGATATTATCATATATGAAAACTTTAAGTTAATTGTGCACATTGTTTTTTTCATTATTTAATAGATGTATTACTATATGATACTGTTTTCTCTTTTGACTATATGATATTATCTATATAATATATGCACTACATACACAATCAATCTCTGCTATATATGTGCATAATAGATGTATTACTATATATGTGCATAGATGAACCATATCTATCACCTTCTTTTTGTTATCTAATCCCTAAAACCAACCATGGCCATTTTCGATCACCACACTTCTCCTCCACCGTTGTACGCTCTTACTATATCTGAGCCAAACCCACCGAGAGCACCATCAACCTTCCTATTTCTACATTTTTTTTTCCGAACCACCATGTACTAGAAATAGGTCCCGTTTACTTTATTTGTTTGTAATTACACAATGAAGATAACGTTGGACGTCTCAGGTCTCAATCCATCCACAAACTTTGATGTCAGATGTACATAGAAAACTAAATGGCAATTAAACGTGCTACGTTTCACCACCAAGGATCCACCACCACCGGTTACTCACAAAACCACCAAAACCCTTCGAAGTCGTTACTATGTTTTCTATTTTTCACATGGCCGCTGCTCTTTTCATTGTTTCTATTTCTGTTTATTTCGAACCACCAACATCGAATGCCATCACCAAACACCCATATAAAAATCGAAGCTGTTTAAATTATAACCCATCCTGCAACAAGGATTTACGAAGGACTGTTGCTATGTTGTTGTTTCATTCGACAAGACTCTCACTAATGAGCATCGAAAACTGCTGCACTTATTTGTGGTTCGACTGATACTATCGATGTTTTATATTCCTGTTTTCTTTATTTCTTTCGAACGAGCTTAAACCCACACACCATATTACGGAGCTTGTTTTTTTTTCTGTTTTTCTGTTACTCACGAAACCACATAAAATAATGATAGAATAATGTTATCAAACATCTAGAGATGATATGATTCGAAGACGAAGAAGATGATCGAGATAATGATAGTGATTATGATATGATGATGATGGGATTATGATGCTAGGATGATGAGAACGAAAAATGAGTTTTACAGATTACAACTCGGTCATGTAGATGATAAATTGGGCTTCTTTTATTTTATTCATGGACTAAAGACATTTTGGGCCTGCACATAAATAGAGTCCATCAAATAACCTGAGCATATCAAAGGCCCATCAATATACCCTAACAGATAGATACGCATTATAGATATAAGTCTGTGATATTAAGATAGAAAAATGAATATAAAAGAACGGTTGGGTGGTGTGGGTGTTGAGCGAGTGGTCATGGGTTCGAGCCCTGCTTTGGACAATTCTTGTTAGAAAAGCTTTTCAAAGGGTATACACTCTTACCTTTAATTTCATTATTATTATTATTTTTGTTATTATTATTATTATTATTATTATTATTATTATTATTATTATTATTATTATTATTATTATTATTATTGATACTATTATTGTTATTATTATTATTGATACTATTATTATTGTTATTAGTATTATTATTATTATTATTATTATTATCTTATTTACATTTACAAGTATTATAATTATTATTATAAGTATTAATATATGTATCATGAATATTATTACCATTTTTGTACTATCCTTAAGTATTATTATTATTATATTTATCATTAATTATTATAAGTATTATTAAAATTTGCTATTATCATTAATGTTATCATCTTAGTAATATTAACATCATTATGATTATTATTATTATTATGAAGATAATAAAATTTATTATTATTTTCATTAATAGTAGTATTAGCATTATTCTATAAATATTGGAATTATTATTATAAACATAAGTATTATTGTTAATATTATTATTAGTAATAAAATTGTTAAAAATTACTATTATTAAGTATTATTGTCAAATAATTATTTCATTACCAGCAATACTAAAATTTTTTTATTAAAAACTACTATTGTCATTATTATAAGATTTGTTATTAAAAATATCATTAACAGTAAAACTAATACTTTTATTAACATCATTATATTTGTCACTAATAAGATTATTAACATTATTATTTTAATCAGTACTATTAAGTATTATCAATATTACCATTTTTACCATTACAAATATTATCTTAGTATTACTAATTACTAATTTCAACAAACAAATGATAATCATATAAAAGTATATTTAACTTAACTATAATAATATTTTCATTTAAAATGAATACATTTAATAAAATAATAAAAAAATATATATAAGTTATTAATACAAAAATTTTATCACTAATAATATATATATATATATATATATATATATATATATATATATATATATATATATATATATATATATATATATATATATATATATATATGTTCGATTATGATTATGTGTATTAATAAATATACAAATGATATAGGTTCGTGAATCCGAGGCAAACCCTATACTTGTTCAATGTTGTTATATGTATTTTTACTACAAAATACATTATGGTGAGTTCATTTGATTCCCTTTTACTCTTTACATTTTTGGGACTGAGAATACATGCACTACTTTTACAACTGCTTTATTAAATGCTTTTGAAATACATTTTTGAACTGCGAATACATGAAATGCTTTCATAAATGTTTGACGAGATAGACACAAGCAAAACATTCCTCGAATGAATTATGTGGACGTGATAATTGCCACCATTGAATTATGTGGGCGTGATAATTGCCACAATTGATATGAATATTTTTCCCCTGATTATTATTGCTTGGTAACCTAAGAATTAGGGAACATCACTAATTTTGAGAATTAGTGCACGCCTAATTGACGCGAATCCTAAAGGTAGCTACCGGGTTTAACACCCCCACCCAGAATGTACACTAGACGGAAGGGCTAGTGGGCGTGGTGTTTAGTACTTCGAAGTTTATATGATTATTATACAGACGAGATGTTCTGTTTTGGGGATATTATTATGCGCATTATATGTTAAGGTCGGTTACCAAGCCAAACTATGAAACCAATGAAAAGTGAATGTTATGTATCGAGAGAATGATTTTATACACAGGTTATGTGTGTGTTATTTTTGTGCACAAGATATGTGTACGGTTACTAAGATTTATGAAAGGTGATTTCGTACACGAGAAAGGTGTACTGTATTTAAAAGATATCACATGTACATTACATGTGGGTATAGGATTCGGGTCCATTTGTACCATGCAGGATTTAAATCTTGTGGTCTATCAAAATGATGAATTTTATTGTTTTATGATAAACCTATGAACTCACCAACCTTTTGGTTGACACTTAAAAGCATGTTTATTCTCAGGTATGAAAGAAATCTTTCGCTGTGCATTTGCTCATTTTAAAGACATTATTTGGAGTCGATCATCGCAATGGGACCAGATGTTGGTGACTTCGTTCTTATGGATTAAGACAGGTCATTACACAAATTATAAAAGAAGACCGCCAAAAGGAGACCTCGGAGAGAAAAGCAAAAGATGCTTTCAAAAAAAAAAAAAAAAAAAAAAAACTAGAGCAAAGTCTCTACGAATAAATGTTATGAGAAAGGGAGCAGCACCAGTAAAGATTCGAGAAAAGAACTCTTGACAGTCAAAAAGAAGGATGCTCACCAAGAAATTCCTGACAAAAAAGCTAAAGGGATCGCAAAAATCAATCTTTCGAAAAAGTAACTCCTGTCTATCAAAACCCTTTGCACTCTAGAAACTTTCAAACCCCCATCTCTTCACAATTCAAGCTGAGTCAATAACCGAAAATTTTCGCAAATAAGTGATGGAGATTGGAGTCTTGATCAAGCCTATGACGAAGAATGTAAGCATGACTGGCTAAGAGTGACTTCATTTCTTAGAACTTTAGGATACCCTAAACATTTAAGTGAAATGAGTGACCCGAGTGAGATAGCCTCAGTTATGTAACCTCCTCTCATGCTTGCGGAAAAAGATTCGAGAATTGCAAAAAGAATAAAAGCTAAGTTTCCGCTCTTCCGTCTTGCGGAACAAAAACAACTTGATCTCTACGGATTAAAGTCCTCACTATTTTAAATTCAGAAGTTTGCTTGAGGACAAGCAAAGTCTAAGTGTGGGATATTTGATATCGGCTAAAAAGTCACGCTTTTACCCCCGATATTGAGTCCCAAAAGCATAAAGTTCAAAGCTTTGTCAGCAAAATAATTGCTTTTTCGGTTAAACTTATAGGTAAAGTGATTACAAAGACGATGCAAAAAGAATCAAGAGAAACGGAGCTAAAACGAAGATTCTAGAGCGAAAACGGTGAAAGACAAGAAATCAAGTTACGATCCAGGGAATCAAGGCTGACCAGCACACCATACGCCCTGCCATACGGCCTGCCACTATGGATACGGCTTGCCAGATACGTGCCAACAAACAGCCCACCATCCGGCCTGCCATCCATACGGCCTGCCAAATACGCCCTGCCATACGGCCTGCCAGGCATATTTTGGCAATTTCCAAGTCTATTTAATGGGTCTTCGTCATTCATTCCAACACACACCTCTTTTCACTCTCTCACTACAATACATTTTCTCCCACTAGAGCTTTCAAGGCCTTCTCACCTTCGAGCGGGAAATTAAGTACCCGGATGTGAACGCCAAAGATTGTAATAGGAGCGGGCTAGAGGTTGTCAGCACTTGTAATGGTCCAGATCTCGTCTGTAAACGGTGAACGCTTTCCTTAATTTAATAAAGTTATTATCTTGAGTTGCTTTCATCTTGCATGATTATCTATCTGTTACAATTGTTTATTATGTGTTGAATATTTTATCTGAAACTTGTCATATTGTTATGCCGAAACCTTGACGGTTTAGAAGTTTAATTTACGGATCACCCTTTCCGCTTGTTCACGTGGCTATAACCTAGTATTAGGACCTGATCAACCCTAGGATACAAGGTAAGTAGTTATGTGTGCTTAACGTCACCATAGGGATATAGTACTTACGTATGAATAACCATTTATTCATCATAGAAGAGCTGCCCATTTAGATTGTGATTAGAGTTAGCAATAGAGAGTTCAGTGAACACTAGCTTACTCAGAAGCATGAATCGCGTCAGAAGCAATGTTCTCGAGATATTGTAGGATGATCCGGGGTTGAATAAGTGATCGCAAAGGAGAGACTTCTATCCCAATTAGCAGTACCTTAGAATATCTAAGATTGCACATCTGTTAATGTTAAGGCATAGCATAGTGATTCAGTGGTAGGATATTGCTTTAGTTAGACAACTGGGATTAAGAAAAGCTGAGACGTTCCTTTATTGGGTAAACCACTTTGTTCATGTACCTAAGATTTCATCCATAAGGTCATTCAACCTTTCAGGTTAACGTTGAGAGTAGGGATACATGTCTTAGCCAGAATCTTCAAAGCCTAAACTCTTAGTGACAAATCAGTTAGGTTCGCAGCCCAGTTAATTAAGGTTTAGTGTTTATTCTAGGAAGTCAAACTCTTGCGATAATTCCCCTTCAGGATTCTATTCTTCACACATATCTTTACTTTTATTATCTCATTACTATTGTATCTAGTTAATCTATCACCTCTTGTCACTAGGGTTAACTATATAGGCACTTTCGTCCCACATTACTGAGCAAACATACAAAAATACATACCTGAGTTATATTTACCATTTACTCGTTAAAAGGAAGACAAGTAGGTGAGCTATAGCTTGGAACCCCAGCTAAATATAAATAATAAAACAACCACTACTCGCCCTCCTGGTAGCTGATTCTGACGTGCCACGGCCTAACGACACCGCCAAAATAAAACCGTCCGTTTCGGCCATATCACAAATCAACTGATTATGTCTTTGAATAAGCACCTGCAAATCATCATAACAAAAACACGATTGAAATTAAACCGACATATTAATTATTTGATGGCACAAAACAAAAAATTTCGAGTTCAATTTGTAAAACGTGTCCCACGGATGGCGCCAATTGATCAATCCTTAATTAATGATGTTACTTAATTACGGATTGAGTGCAATAAGATTATGATGGAGGATGGAGTGTTTGATGATTATTTTGGGCCCCGATGATCGTCTTTCACTTTAGCTATCAAGTGATCAACCACCCCGACCCGGTCTTGATTGTTAATTAGCATAATTCACCTTTGCGCGATGTAAAAATTCCTTGGGCAAGATCACAAGTGGAAATCACAAAGGCTTAGGCAAAATGGCAGAGAATCAACAACCCATAAATGAGAGGCCAAGCTCCCTATTTATAGTATTCGAGATATCCGCGGTCTGCGAATTACTTAACTATTCGCGGAAACTCAGCGGATTAAACCGCAGTCCTTTATTTGTGCAAAAATATAGCTGCTATACTTATTTTCAGCGAACACTTCATAATTTTGCATTATAATTCGCGTAATTCTACTTTAGGCTTTTAGCAAAAAAAATATACATATACAATGCTATGTATATGATCACCCGACGAGGTAAAAATCTGTGAAAGTGAGTTATAGTCCCACTTTTAAAAAATCTAATATTTTAGGATGAGAATACATGCAATTTTATAAATGTTTTACGAAATAGACACAAGTAAATGAAACTACATTATATGGGTAAATGATCGAAGCCGAATATGCCCCTTTTTAGCTTGGTAGCCTAAGAATTTGGGAACAGACCCCCAAATTGACGCGAATCCTAAAGATAGATCTATCGGGCCCAACAAGCCCCATTCTGGAATTTGGAATGCTTTAGTACTTCGAATATATCATGTCCGATGGGTGTCCCAGAATGATGGGGATATTCTATATGCATCTTGTTAATGTCGGTTACCAGGTGTTCACCGTATGAATGAATTTTATCTCTATGTATGGGATGTATATTGCAATATGAAATCTTGTGGTCTATTATTATGATTTGATAATATATAGGTTAAACCTATAACTCACCAACATTTTTTGTTGACGTTTTAGCATGTTTATTCTCAAGTGATTATTAAGAGCTTCCGCTGTTGCATACTAAAATAAGGACAAGATTTTGGAGTCCATGCTTGTATGATATTATGTAAAAACTGCATTCAAGAAACTTATTTTTGATGTAATATATTCTTATTGTAAACCATTATGTAATGGTCGTGTGTAAACGGTATATTTTAGATTATCATTATTTGATAATCTAAGTAATGCTTTTTAAACCTTTATCGATAAAATAAAGGTTATGGTTGTTTTAAAAATGAATGCAGTCTTTGAAAAAGGTCTCATATAGAGGTTAAAACCTTGAGACGAAATCAATTAATATGGAACGTTTATAATCAATATGAACGGGACATTTCAACAAACACCAGCAGCAGCACCAGCAGCATAACCAGTATCACCATCATCAACGCCAATAGTACCATTACCACCCCCAACCACAACCACGTCATAAATCTCAACTTTACAATCTGTCCCACGAGCACCAATGTCATACGCTCTGTAGATATCAAGGAATACCAACAATAACAAACGATGAAGTATTGATTCGTAACTCCATTGGAGAAACACTCCGTGGCGATTATGTAATCTCTAAAGTCTTAGAGATTATCTATTCTTGCCCTAAGCATAAATCAGATGAATAAACCAAAATGATAGGGGAAGAATAGAAATCCTGACAAGAATGGTGCGTAATTTACGAGCTAGACTTGTTTCATCAGCAGCATCAACAGTACCGTTAGCGTCACCAGCACCGTCAGTACCATCAGCATCATCAGCACTAGCAGCACCTATAACATCACAAGCTCCGACAGTTCAAGAATCACTGTGGATATCATTATAAATCAACAACAAGTATGTCATATCAACGAGTTATGAAGTATTATCTCATTTCCACTGAAGGATTTATATGTATATCTTATATATATAAATTTTAAAACCATAATAAATCTTTCCGTACTAAGCTATTATGTGTGAATCTTAACTACTCGGTTAATTCATATTACTAATATGCTATGATGTACACTCTTCGTCAGCAACTTAACCATCGTTAACTACAAACTCTGTTTTAATTCAATGAATTCCATCTCATATTAAATCAAGTGTATTATTCAAATATATGTTTGATTTTACACTTTCATCATCGATGTACTCGAAACTTTTCAAATAACATCATTCGTACCTTGCGAAGTTCACAAGAATTTCACGAAAACCAACATCATGCATCAACAAATAACGAAGTATTGATTCATAATTTCAATATCATTGAAGAAATACTCATGTAATTTCTAAAGTTTTAGGGATTATTCAATTCTAATTTCAACCGTAAATCAAATGAGTTTAATTTAATATTAACTCATTAAATATATGTTACATCTGAAGAAAATATACACCTATATATTTTCATAAAGACTGTAATAAAAAATTTTTTGGTTAAAATATTAACTGTGAATTTTTTTTAACGGGTAGGTAATACCCGAGACATATATAAATTCACAATTAATATGTTACAATCCTTGATTCTGATTCAGCAAATCATCAACTATACTCACTACTTTCACAACGATATACATTCTTTTATAGAAATCAAAACAACCATTCTCATCCAAATTTAATTTCATATTCTAATCAGAATCTAAGTCAAGACTCAACAGGAGACATCACTCTTAAATCTCTACATCTTTCAAAGCTATACTTTGACTTCAAAATTGTGCTAGAACATCACTTCTACTCCGAAAAATATTCGTAACATTCTAAAACATCATATGTATATTAACGATTACAATCTGTGTTCAAATCCTTCGAAAATTCCTGAAGACACTTCAAATAATGAATAATTGAGATGATGATCCAACAACATGTTACCCGCAGTCTTGTACCTAAAAAAACTCTCGAAACCAAAGTCATAGTTTAACACGTATCCGTGTCAGATCATTTGGCATTTATTAGCAAAAATAACTTTACAATTCCTTTTCAAAGTAGCAAATTCTGTCACAGCTTCAGCAAGTCAACTTCGAATTTTCATTCGGAATAGCCTTATTATAACCCTGATATATACGATTATCTTTTTGTTACCAGAGAACCTTTTATATTTCACCACATTATCAGTAAATGTACCAGCAACTTCGTTACTCTTTGACTAAAGTCTCTCCAAAAAATATCTATATTTATTCATTAAAACCCTAGTATATATCCCCATCTGCATTTTGTAACGATAATTGCCATACCAATTACTGAGAATCAGCAATCAGTATTTTGAAATCTCGCAGCATGTCTATGCCAACAGTTATATGTGTACATATAACGTCTATCTCTTGAACTTACATACTTCGAATGTGAAGTTTCTGAAAAACACCCCAATCTACGATTTAGTTCTCAAAATTTTGAAAAATGCTGATGAAGCAGCAAAAACCATAAACGACCTTAACAGTAAAAAAAATTTGATGATAAAGAATAGTGTGTTGGCAAAGCTCAGAAAAAGAGAAGGTTTGGAACTGGAAAACGGATTGAGCAAACTATGAAGGAGGCTGTTGACAAATCACAAAGACTAAACCTGCCTTCAAAGAATCCAAATGATTCAGTGTCTGCTAAAGTCATTAACGAATACCTTGCTCCTGACTCTAAACCCTTGCGGACAATATTCTTCATCATCCTCCGATCTTAGATATTCTAAGATATCATCATATCTTTCATTATAAATATCTTAGATATTTCTGAAGATATTTTCATAACCCTTCTTATCCGAAATCAATTATCTCTTCACGCTATTTGTATTACATCATAAAGGAAACTGTTTTAGTTTCTAAATTCTGAAGAAAAAAAAATTGAACTTAAAATATGAATGCTTTCGAAGTAGTGTTGAGAACTGAAGCATGAGTTAGTATAATATAATGACACTTGATCAACGTGATTATATTACAGTAAGTCATGCTAAGTTTCTAAATGGAACGTAATGATTCACATATCATAACGTCATCATGTGCCATGATTACACGATTCTTGTATTCTACTTAATCTCTAAACATATCAAGAAAATATTTTTCTTGATGATTCTGTCTTTTTCGAGGTATTCTGGTAATTTGACAAATCAAGATCGTGCCATTACAATTTCCTTCTTAGAACATTAACTATGTTCATTCCGAAATTCTATCTACAAATTCTGGACTATTACATGCGGTGCTTAATGGCAAGAAGAGAAAACAAAAGAATAAAGCTCCGAAATAGAAATTGGAGTATAAATCGCAGCAAATAGGAGAGAGCATTAACTGTGGATGACAATGATTATTGAAGACAGAAGCAGGGACTTTGAAATATAAGGGAAGATATAAAGCCCAACAACAACCCATAAATTACAAACGATATATATCGATGCATATAGCAATATAAAGACACGGGAGAACTAAAAACACTATAAAACCAAGAGTATAGTAGAAGTAAATAGATTCTTTCGGCGGTAGATGAAAAAGAAGAATGACAGATATGAAAGTTATAAATATATCAAGAAGCAGAACTGGATGAAGCATGTTGATGAATGCTTTAAAGTATGAATTGAGGGAGGAAGAATGGAAGGTGAGCTGTGGAAATAAAGAAACGAATGGAGTGGATTTATAGCGAAAAATCTGACAGAGCAATCGTGACAGGTTATCGCATTTAATCAAAGAAGATCCTAATTTCCTTAATTACCGAAGAATCAAATCTTATTACGAAGATTTTCTCTAAATCCCTTGAACTCCGGAAATCAATCCTATCTGCGTCAAAAGATATGACGAATCTACATTTATTCATTTCACTCTTTTGTGATAACTTCACTTGTACTCTTCACAAAATCAAACTGTTTTATCTATATTACTCGATGATGATAAAACTCTAATTTTTAGCTTGTATGCATCATGAAAACATACTTATTGTCAGCCATGACGATCTCAATCAAATTTCGAGACGAAATTTCTTTAACGGGTAGGTACTGTGACAACTCAAAAATTTTCGATCAAATTTAAACTTTATCTTTAAATAATGTAATGTTTCCGACACGATAAGCAAGGTCTGTAATGTTGAAATCTCAAAAACTTTGAACTGTGTTCATGTAATCAATTACCCTTTGACTGTGCTCGACGATTCACGAAAATTTATGTGTATATAGATATATATAATATAGTTATATTAATTGAAAATGTTAACAAAGTATTAGATGTATAATACTTTACATAAACGTATTTGTTTCAATATATGTTTAATATATTTATCGACAGAATTAAAAGATAATATTAAATGATTGAATTATCAGATACATTGTGATATGATTACGAGTCTATGTTATGAGGTCCACTGTGATTTAAGAAATCTATTCTTTTTGACAACATTCGGAAAATGGTAAAGTGATTAATAAGTAAGAACAAATGTGTCAATTAATGGGAACTAGACAAGGGTTAGTGGAAATTCCTGATTAATTTCCAATTCATATTTTATAATATTTTCCTCGTGACCTTGATAAGATAACTATGTTAACTTTCATTTTATTTAATGTGAAAGAAAGAACGTGGAGTGTAAATAACTTAGAGGTTGGATATCGACAAGTTAAGTAACTTGACATTTTTCATTAAGATGATTTCATACGTTTATTTAACCTTTGGACTTTATCCCATGCTTCATCAACAGACTGTAATTTAAAAACTTGAAACCTATTATGAATATATATAATTCTATTTTTCTAAAACGTTATCTTTATCATACTGGTTAAGAAATGAGTTGTCAAAAGTGGTTCTAGATATTTATAAAAGTTATATACGTTTTAATAATAAAGTTCTTTTTAAACTGAAAACGTTTTTGTACGTTTGGAACTAAATCAAATAAATATGATAATTTTATTTTCCAAAACTAAATATATTTAAACACTTGCGAGTGTGTGATTATTGAACAAATGAAATCTTGTAGTCTATTAAAATTATGGAAATGATTGATTACGATAAACTAATGAACTCACCAAACTTTTAGTTGACACTTGAAAGCATGTTTATTCTCAGGTTTGAAAGAAATCTTCCGCTGTGCATTTGCTCATTTTAAAGATATTACTTGGTGTCTTTCATGACATATTTCAAAAGGCGTTGCATTCAAGTTGTTGAGTTCGATAAAGATTATTGTTAACTAAATGACAGATTAGATCATTTATAGATTGGATATTATGAAATGGTATGCATGCCTGTCATCTTTCGATGTAATAAAAGTTGTCTTTTAAAAACAAATGCAATGTTTGTAAAATGTATCATATAGAGGTCAAATACCTCGCAATGTATCCATATGTTATTGTATTCGTCCTTATGGATTGGGACGGGTCGCTTCAAACTGTGACTAACTAATATCATAACACAAGTGTATAAGCGAGAACGACTCTAAATGAACAGCGGAAGCATTATTCAAAGTTTTACATCATAAGAGTACAGTAAATGGGAAATGTCTAAACAAAATGATAAATATGAAAGATGGACTCCATGGAAGCAGCAAAGTATACATCACCTGAGACAAAACATGCTTAAAGTGTCAACCAAAAAGGTTGAGTGAAATTCATAGGTTTATAAATAATATCCAAAGTTTTATACCACAAGATTTAGTTTAAAGTTGATCAATATAGATATATCAATCTAAAATTGTTGCTGTAGTTTGTAATATCGCTACTAAACAAGTTTACCCTATGACACCTTGTACTGTCAGTGTCGTAGAATCATTATTATGTAACCAAAGACTAGTGGTCAAATGGTTAGAGACGTTACTCTCAATAGACCTACTCACAATAATTAAGTTTGCATTTATACGTAGCAATTAATGATATTACGGTAGGAATTTAGCATGAATCAAAGCAAGACAACATAGTTAACAGTTGAGTACTTGTGTCTAAGCGTAAAATAGTTTGAAAGCAAGCATGTGTCTCACCCCAAAGTTGTAAAACAGTTATGAAATAGTAAAAACGGGGCTATGAAGTTCACCTTAGTAGCAAGTAAGTTATTCCACGCAAGGTAATATGAATGGTGTATGTAATCGGAGATCTCAACCTAGAGATATAACGTTTGATTAGTTAATGTCTAACATACATAAAGTTTGTTTATTAATATAGCAACTATATTAACAGTGATGGTTTTCGAGAAAAGTTCCTATTTCTCAAAAGTTTCTAATTTCGGAAACCTACTATTTATGGAAAGCTTCCACTTATAATATGTTTCTAGTTTAGGAAGTTCGGGTTATAATCCTTCACAAAGAGTTGTACAACTTTGCCCAAACCTCGTTGCTATCAAGTAAGTCACTCTGATGATCTGTTGTTACCGGGCGCCCAGGACTCTTGACCAGAATCTAAGTCTTGGCATTCGAGATCCACATGCGGTTCCCATAAGGTAACAAGGACCACCCTAGGCTGTAAGTAGCGGTGAGGTTCGTATAAAGTGCACGTTATCTTTTAATTATAACCTTTACGTTATAGGTGTATACACACAACGAATTATTAATGTACTTAATAATTATATATGTGATAATATAACCTAAGTATTATTTAATATTTAGTTATTATACTTTAGTATGTCTTATATATATTAAATATAATTACCTTTAAATAAATACCTAAATTACTTCAAAAATAATAGTGTTTTATTAATCAAACATTATCCAAAAATGTCTAAATAATTAATTAAATATCTAAAAATTATATACATAATTTTTATAGTTTTATTTAATCAAATAGATCAGTAGAAAAATTTAAGAAAACATTTTTATTAAATTTTTGTATTTATTTTTGTTTTTACCCTTAAGTTAATCACAAAATAAGTTTAATTCTACATAATTACTAAATAAAAACAAACAATTGTTTTTATAATTTTTATAAGTTTCTATCTGTCTAATAACTTGTAAAAAATATTTAAAAAAATATTTTTATTATTTTATATTTATTCTTAATTTATCTTCGAATTACATAATAATAGAGTTTAATTATATAATAATTACCAATTCAACCCAAGTAATTATTTTTTTAATTTTTTTCAGATCTATATAAGTTTTATAAACTCAGAAAAAAATTATATATATTTTATTTTTGGTTAAAAATATTTATTACGAATTTTACATTGTTTTTACGTTTAAATACTACATAATTCGTATTTAATTATAAATAATATTCCATAAATTATCAAAATTATTTTTATACATCATAATACTTATAATACTAATTATAACATATAGAGATAATTTATATATATTAATTTCGAATTTATAAAGAATATATAAAAAAATAAAAGCAATTCGACACAAAAAAAATATAGAAAATACCTCAAGTAGTTTTCCAAGTTTTTGAGAGAGTTTTTCTAAAGATTTGATACAAGTTTTTATGAAATGAAAGTGGGTTTTTATAGGAAAAAAAACGGTTGGTGAAAAGAAAAAATATAAATAAAATAAAGGTGCCAATTTTGACAAAAAAAAAAAAGAAACATGTTGAAATGTTTTTAATATGTTTTTGTCTTTGAAAATATTTAGTCAAAATTTGTGGGCTCATTATTTAATTTATAAAAAAAATCTTATTTCTATTTTTTTATATAAGCTAAAAATATAAATAATGACTAAAATAACTTATCATTTAATTAATAATTATGTTACATATAGTTTTATATATAATACACATTAATATTAATATTAACTAAAGTTATTTTATATAATTAGTATAAATTTTAGTTAACAAAACGTGTCGACTAAAAATAAATGTTTAATCAACGTCGAATTGAATCATATATTACGTATGGATAACAATCCTAGGGGCAAATTAGTCAATTCAAGTATGGAAATGTGAGGGTTGTTATAATCACTCACCACAATGCACCAAGTGGCAAACAAAGAGTAAAATCCTTCACAAACGGATAGTTCTCACCACTAACGCCGCAAGCAAATAACTTATATACATGCACATATAAATACTCCACTCACCTTGAGCAACTAGATGAGTCGAAAACTGAGCTAGGACATCAAGGTTGCTTCAAAAGCGAGTTACCTAGCAAAACATAACATCAAGCTATAATTTCTAGTAGCTTGACCCAAAACCCTCAAGTGCAACTTTGACCCAAATTGCACTCAAATTCACCAACTTGATCAAACAAGACCCAAAATCCCCAAATCGCTAAAAGCTAGTGATTTGGTCCCAAACTCAACTACATACAACCCATGGTCAAGTGCTAAGAGCACTCCTTGACCCATTTCAACCAAGGACCCATTTTGACCCAAACCGGGTTTACACCCAAAATCAAACCACCAAGAACACCCATTTAGGCTCCTTTCACCACCAACATCACCAATACTTGTGATTATGCCCAAAATGCAAGCTTACACATGACTAAACACTTCTCCAACCCATAATCCACCAACAAGGGTCAATCATCACCCATACTAGCTCTAAACACTCATTTATGAGCTAGATGAGTTAAACTAAGAACATGCAATCTCAACCCTAACCTTAAATTGAAAGAAAGTTAGAATTAGGACTTACCACAAGTATCAAAAGATAGCTAGGAACTGAAATGTCCCGTTCTTATTGATTAAAAACGTTCCATATTAATTGATTTCGTTGCGAAGTTTTGACCTCTATATGAGACGTTTTTCAAAGACTGCATTCATTTTTTAAAACAAACCATAACCTTTATTTCATAAATAAAGGTTTAAAAAGCTTTACGTAGATTATCAAATAATGATAATCTAAAATATCCTGTTTACACACGACCATCCATAATGGTTTACAATACAAATATGTTACATCGAAATCAGTTCTTGAATGCAGTTTTTACACAATATCATACAAACATGGACTCCAAATCTTGTCCTTATTTTAGTATGCAACAGCGGAAGCTCTTAGTATTCACCTGAGAATAAACATGCTTTAAACGTCAACAAAAATGTTGGTGAGTTATAGGTTTAACCTATATATATCAAATCGTAACAATAGACCACAAGATTTCATATTTCAATACACATCCCATACATAGAGATAAAAATCATTCATATGGTGAACACCTGGTAACTGACATTAACAAAATGCATATATAAGAATATCCCCATCATTCCGGGACACCCTTCGGATATGATATAAATTTCGAAGTACTAAAGCATCCGGTACTTTGGATGGGGTTTGTTAGGCCCAATAGATCTATCTTTAGGATTCGCGTCAATTAGGGTGTCTGTTCCCTAATTCTTAGATTACCAGACTTAATAAAAAGGGGCATATTCGATTTTGATAATTCAACCATAGAATGTAGTTTCACGTACTTGTGTCTATTTTGTAAATCATTTATAAAACCTTCATGTATTCTCATCCCAAAAATATTAGATTTTAAAAGTGGGACTATAACTCACTTTCACAAATTTTTACTTCGTCGGGAAGTAAGACTTGGCCACTGGTTGATTCACGAACCTATAACAATATATACATATATATCAAAGTATGTTCAAAATATATTTACAATACTTTTAATACATTTTAATGTTTTAAGTTTATTAAGTCAGCTGTCCTCAACCCTGTATAGCTAACTCCAACATTCACATATAGAGTGTCTGTGGTTGTTCCGCAATATATATATAGATGGGTCGACATGATAGGTCGAAACATTGTATACGTGTCTATGGTATCTCAAGATTACATAATATACAATATAAGTTGATTAGGTTATGGTTGGAATAGATTTATTACTAACTTTCACGTAGGTAAAATGAGTAGTTTTTTTATCAATTTTGTTTTACTCGCCATTTCTTCGTTTCTAATCCGTTTTGAGTGATTCCAGTGGCCACGGTTTCATATTGAACTTAAATTTATGAATATAAATAAAAAAAAGTATAAGTTTATAGTCTGAAATACAAGTTACAAGTTGTTTTTGAAAGAGGTAGTCATTTCCGTCGAAAGAACGACATCTTGATGACCATTTTGAAAAACATACTTTCACTTTGAGTTTAACCATGATTTTTGGATATAGTTTCATGTTCATAAGAAAAATCATTTTTCCAGAAGTATAGCTTTTAAATCAAAGTTCTTCTTAGCTTTTAATTATCCCAACCAAAACAGCCCTTGGTTTTACTACGACGGCGTATATCCAGTTTTATGGTGTTTATCGTGTTTCCGGGTTTTAAATCATTAAGTTAGCATATCATATAGATATATAACATGTGTTTAGTTGATTTTAAAAGTCTAGTTAGAAGGATTAACTTTATTTGCGAACAAGTTTAGAATTAACTAAACTATGTTCTAGTGATTACAAGTTTATAACGTTGAATAAGACAGCTTTTTATGTATGAATCGAATGATGTTATGAACATCATTACTACCTCAAGTTCCTTGGATAAACCTACTGGAAATGAGAAAAATGGATCTAGCTTCAAAGGATCCTTGGATGGCTTGAAAGTTCTTGAAGCAGAATCATGACACGAAAACAATTTCAAGTAAGATTTCCACTCGAAATAAGATTGTTATAGTTATAGAAATTGAATTAAAGTTTGAATATGATTATTACCTTGTATTAGAAATATAACCTACTGTAAGTAACAAAGGTTTCTTGATCTTGGATGATTACTTGGAATGGATTTAGAAAACTTGGAAGTAAACTTGCAATCTTGGAAGTATTCTTGATTTTATGAAACTAGAACTTTTGGAATTTATGAACAACACTTAGAACTTGAAGATAGAACTTGAGAGAGATCAATTAGATGAAGAAAATTGAAGAATGAAAGTGTTTGTAGGTGTTTTTGGTCGTTAGTGTATGGATTAGATATAAAGGATATGTAATTTTGTTTTCATGTAAATAAGTCATGAATGATTACTCATATTTTTGCAATTTTATGAGATATTTCATGCTAGTTGCCAAATGATAGTTCCCACATGTGTTAGGTGACTCACATGGGCTGCTAAGAGCTGATCATTGGAGTGTATATACCAATAGTACATACATCTAAAAGCTGTGTATTGTACGAGTACGAATACGGGTGCATACGAGTAGAATTGTTGATGAAACTGAACGAGGATGTAATTGTAAGCATTTTTGTTAAGTAGAAGTATTTTGATAAGTGTCTTGAAGTCTTTCAAAAGTGTATGAATACATATTAAAACACTACATGTATATACATTTTAACTGAGTCGTTAAGTCATCGTTAGTCGTTACATGTAAATGTTGTTTTGAAACCTTTAGGTTAACGATCTTGTTAAATGTTGTTAACCCACTGTTTATTATATCAAATGAGATGTTAAATTTTTATATTATCATGATATTATGATATATAATATATCTTAGTATGATATATATACAGTTAAATGTCGTTACAACGATAATTGTTACATATATGTCTCGTTTCGAAATCATTAAGTTAGTAGTCTTATTTTTACATATGTATTTCATTGTTAATACACTTAATGATATATTTACTTATAATTTAACATAATTAACCAAGTGTATCAATATCTTAATATGATTCATATGTACCTAGTAAGACGTTGTTATAACGATAATCGTTATATATATCGTTTTCGAGTTTCTTAATTTAATAGTCTCATTTTTATGTATATAACTCATTGATAAAATACCTAATGAGATACATACTTATAATAAAATCATGTTAACTATATATATAACCATATATATGTCATTGTATAGTTTTTACAAGTTTAAACGTTCGTGAATCACCGGTCAACTTGGGTGGTCATTTGTCTATATGAAACCTATTCCAATTAATCAAGTCTTAATAAGTTTGATTGATTAACATGTTGGAACCACTTAATCATGTAAATATCACTTTCATTTAATATATATAAACATGGAAAAGTTCGGGTCACTACAGTACCTACCCGTTAAATAAATTTCGTCCCGAAATTTTAAGCTGTTGAAAGTGTTGACGAATCTTCTAGAAATAGATGCGGGTATTTCTTCTTCATCTGATCTTCACTCTCCCAGGTGAACTCGGGTCCTCTATGAGCATTCCATCGAATCTTAACAATCGGTATCTTGTTTTGTTTAAGTCTCTTAACCTCACGATCCATTATTTCGACGGGTTCTTCAATGAATTGAAGTTTTTCATTGATTTGGATTTTGTCCAACGGAATAGTGAGATCTTCTTTAGCAAAACATTTCTTCAAATTTGAGACGTGGAAAGTGTTATGTACAGCCGCGAGTTGTTGAGGTAGCTCCAGTTGGTAAGCTACTGGTCCGACACGATCTATAATCTTGAATGGTCCAATGTACCTTGGATTTAGTTTCCCCCGTTTACCAAATTAAACAACGCCTTTCCAAGGTGAAACCTTAAGCATGACCATTTCTCCAATTTCAAACTCTATATCTTTTCTTTTACTGTCCGCGTAGCTCTTTTGTCGACTCTGGGCGGTTTTCAATCTTTGTTGAATTTGGTTGATTTTCTCGGTAGTTTCTTGTATTATCTCCGGACCCGTAATCTGTCTATCCCCCACTTCACTCCAACAAATCAGAGACCTGCACTTTCTACCATAAAGTGCTTCAAATGGCGCCATCTCAATGCTTGAATGGTATCTGTTGTTGTAGGAAAATTCTGCTAACGGTAGATGTCGATCCTAACTGTTTCCGAAATCAATAACACAAGCTCGTAGCATGTCTTCAAGCGTTTGTATCGTCCTTTCGCTCTGCCCATCAGTTTGTGGATGATAGGCAGTACTCATGTCTAGACGAGTTCCTAATGCTTGCTGTAATGTCTGCCAGAATCTTGAAATAAATCTGCCATCCCTATCAGAGATAATAGAGATTGGTATTCCATGTCTGGAGACGACTTCCTTCAAATACAGTCGTGCTAACTTCTCCATCTTGTCATCTTCTCTTATTGGCAGGAAGTGTGCTCACTTGGTGAGACGATCAACTATTACCTAAATAGTATCATAACCACTTGCAGTCCTTGGCAATTTAGTAATAAAATCCATGGTAATGTTTTCCCATTTCCATTCCGGGATTTTAGGTTGTTGTAGTAGACCTGATGGTTTCTGATGTTCAGCTTTGACCTTAGAACACGTCAAACATTCTCCTACATATTTAGTAATATCGGCTTTCATACCTGGCCACCAAAAATGTTTCTTAAGATCCTTGTACATCTTCCCCGTTCCAGGATGTATTGAGAATCTGGTTTTATGAGCTTCTCTAAGTACCATTTCTCTCATATCTCCAAATTTTGGTACCCAAATTCTTTCAGCCCTATACCGGGTTCCGTCTTCCCGAATATTAAGATGCTTCTCCGATCCTTTGGGTATTTCATCCTTTAAATTTCCCTCTTTTAAAATTCCTTGTTGCGCCTCCTTTATTTGAGTAGTAAGGTTAGTGTGAATCATTATATTCATAGATTTTACTCGAATGGGTTCTCTGTCCTTTCTGCTCAAGGCGTCGGCTACCACATTTGCCTTCCCCGGGTGGTAACGAATCTCAAAGTCGTAATCATTCAACAATTCAATCCACCTACGCTGCCTCATATTCAGTTGTTTCTGATTAAATATGTGTTGAAGACTTTTGTGGGCGGTATATATAATACTTTTGACCACATATAAGTAGTGCCTCCAAGTCTTTAATGCAAAAACAACCGCGCCTAATTCCAAATCATGCGTCGTATAATTTTGCTCGTGAATCTTCAATTGTCTAGACGCATAAGCAATCACCTTCGTCCGCTGCATTAATACACAACCGAGACCTTGCTTTGATGCGTCACAATAAATCACAAAATCATCATTCCCTTCAGGCAATGACAATATAGGTGCCGTAGTTAGCTTTTTCTTCAATAATTGAAACGCCTTCTCTTGTTCATCCTTCCATTCAAATTTCTTCCCTTTATGCGTTAATGCAATCAAGGGTTTTGCTATTTGGGAGAAATCTTGGATGAATCTTCTGTAGTAACCAGCCAATCCTAAAAATTGACCTATATGCTTCGGAGTTTTTGGGGTTTCCCACTTTTCAACGGTTTCGATCTTTGCCGGGTCCACCTAGATACCTTCTTTGTTCACTATGTGACCGAGGAATTGAACTTCTTCCAACCAAAATGCACACTTTGAAAACTTAGCGTACAGTTTTTCTTTCCTCAATACTTCTAGCACTTTTCTCAAATGTTCTTCGTGCTCATGATCATTCTTTGAGTAAATAAGTATGTCATCGATGAAAACAATGACAAACTTGTCAAGATATGGCCCACACACTCGGTTCATAAGATCCATGAACACAGCTGGTGCGTTAGTCAATCCGAACGGCATAACCATAAACTCGTAATGACCATAACGCGTCCTAAAAGCAGTTTTTGGAACATCATCCTCCTTTACTCGCATTTGATGATATCCAGAACGTAAATCGATATTCGAATAAACCGACGAGCCTTGTAGTTGATCAAATAAGTCGTCAATTCTCGGCAGTGGATAACGGTTTTTGATGGTAAGTTTGTTCAACTCTCTGTAGTCAATACACAACCTAAATGTACCAACCTTCTTCTTGATAAACAAAACAGGAGCTCCCCATGGTGATGTGCTTGGTCGAATGAAACCACGTTCTAATAGTTCTTGCAGTTGGCTTTGCAGTTCTTTCATGTCGCTGGGTGCGAGTCTATAAGGAGCACGAGCTATTGGTGCAGCTCCTGGTACAAGATCTATTTGAAATTCAACAGATCGATGTGGAGGTAGTCCCGGTAATTCTTTCAGAAATACATCGGGAAATTCTTTTGCAACGGGAACATCATTGATGCTCTTTTCTTCAGTTTGTACTTTCACGACGTGTGCTAGAACAGCATAGCAACCTTTTCTTATTAGTTTGTGTGCCTTCAAATTACTAATAAGATGTAGCTTCATGTTGCCCTTTTCTCCGTACACCATTAAGGGTTCTCCTTCTTCTCGTACAATGCGAATTGCATTTTTATAACATACAATCTCTTCTTTCACCTTCTTCAGCCAGTCCATGCCAACTATTACATCAAAACTCCCTAACTCTACTGGTATCAAATCAATCTTAAATATTTCGCTACCCAGTTTAATTTCTCGATTCCGGCATATATAATCTGCTGAAATTAATTTACTGTTTGCTAATTCGAGTAAAAATTTACTATCCAACGGCGTCAATGGACAACTTAATTTAGCACAAAAATCTCTACTCATATAGCTTCTATCCGCACCCGAATCAAATAAAACGTAAGCAGATTTATTGTCAATAAGAAACGTACCCGTAACAAGCTCCGGGTCTTCCTGTTCCTCTGCCGCATTAATATTGAAAACTCTTCCACGGCCTTGTCCATTCATGTTCTCCTGGTTCGGGCAATTTCTAATAATGTGGCCCGGTTTTCCACATTTATAACAAACTACATTGGCATAACTTGCTCCGACACTACTTGCTCCGCCATTACTCGTTTCGACACCATTTGTTCCTTTCGTTCTGTTAACCCCTGGTCCGTAGACCTCACACTTCGCCGCGCTATGACCATTTCTTTAACACTTGTTGCAAAATTTGGTGCAGAACCCCGAGTGATACTTTTCACACCTTTGGCATAGCTGCTTCTGATTGTTGTTGTTGTTGCGGTTGTTATTGTTGTTGGGATGATTGTTGTAGTTGCTGTTGTTGTTGTTGTTGTTGTTGTTGTTGTTGTTGTTGTTGGGCCGTTTGTTGTAGTTGCGATTGATGTTGCGATTGTTGGGATAGTTGTTGCGATTATTGTTGTAATTGCTGTTGTTGTTGTATTGGTGATTCTTATCACCATTTTCCTCCCACTTTCTTTTAACTTGCTTCACATTGGCCTCTTCAGTCGTCTGTTCTTTAATTCTTTCCTCAATCTGGTTCACTAGTTTGTGAGCCATTCTACATGCCTGTTGTATGGAGGCGAGCTCGTGTGAACTTATATCTTCTTGGATTCTTTCCGGTAATCCTTTCACAAACGCGTCGATCTTCTCTCCCTCATCTTCGAACGCTCCCGGACACAATATGCACAATTCTGTGAATCGTCTTTCGTACGTGGTAATATCAAATCCTTGGGTTCGTAACCCTCTAAGTTCTGTCTTGAGCTTATTGACCTCTGTTCTGGGACGGTACTTCTCGTTCATCAAGTGCTTGAATGCTGACCACGGTAGTGCGTAAGCATCATCTTGTCACACTTGCTCTAGATAGGTATTCCACCATGTTAACGCAGTACCTGTGAAGGTATGCGTAGCGTACTTCACTTTGTCCTCTTCAGTACACTTACTTATGCCGAACACCGATTCGACCTTCTCGGTCAACCATTTCAATCCGATCGGTCCTTCGGTTCCGTCAAATTCCAAAGGTTTGCAGGCAGTGAATTCTTTGTAGGTGCATCCTACACGATTTCCTGTACTACTAGATCCAAGGTTATTGTTGGTATGTAGCGTGGCCTGTACTGCGGCTATGTTTGAAGCAAGAAAGGCGCGAAATTCCTCTTCACTCATATTCAAGGTGTGTCGAGTAGTCGGTGCCATTTCCTTCAAAATAGTAAAATGAAACGAGTTAATCATATAGAATATCAAGAGTAGTCAATAGTATTTCGTAGCGTAATATGAACTTATTTATAAAAGCTCTTTCTTCATATTAACGTTTTATACTCTTTAATTCGGGTAGTACCTACCCGTTAAGTTCATACTTAGTAGCTAACATACCATTTCAACTACTACAATTCTATATAAAAAACTAATCACAAAAAAAAATATATCATATTCAAACCTTTATACAATAACTTGCAAACTTACAATACCGCTATTTTACATATAGCATGAAATATAGCACATAAAACTTTGATACAAAGTAGTTGCGAAGATAATTCTAGTTAATAAATAAGGCGTTCAGCAAAGGCAACAAAGACACGTAATTCATACGTCCAGAAACAAGTCATGCATTCTGGTTTTACTAATACCACTTCCCATCCTTGGTCTTGTGGAACGTAACCGTTGTGACCGATAGTATGACAACGTGTTGTAACGTCGTCAAAAGGGCGAAGGTTACGTAATTATCAACAGTCTCGTAATAACCTAAAAACCTCATTTCTTACCCCAATTACCGACTCCGTCACTTGTGGGAATGTTTTGTTTAATAGTTGTAGCCCGATGTTCTTTTTCTTACTTTGGTGAGAAGCGAACATTATTAACCCGTAAGCATAACATGCTTCTTTATGTTGCATGTTAGCCGCTTTTTCTAAATCATGAAGTCCTATATTCGGATACATTGAGTCAAAATAATTTCTTAACCCGTTGCGTAAAATAGCATTTGGGTTCCCCGCAATATATGCGTCAAAGTAAACACATCGTAACTTATGGGTTTCCCAATGTGATATCCCCCATCTTTCAAACGAAAGCCTTTTATAAACCAAGGCATTCTTGGAACGTTCTTCGAATGTCTTACAAACTGATTTTGCCATAAATAGTTGTGCCGAGGAATTCTGACCGACTCTAGACAAGATTTCATCAATCATGTCTCCGGGTAAGTCTTCTAAAATATTGGGTTGTCTATCCATTTTGTGTTTTTATACTGTAAAATAGACAAGAGTTAGATTCATAAAAAAAATACTTATTAATACAAGCAATTTTTACATATATCATAAAGCATAAGCACACTATATTACATATATTACACCACACAAATACAACTATCTTATTCCAACTTGCTCGTTTCTTCTTCTTCGGTTTTGGTTCATTTTTCCAAGTTTCTAGGGATATATGATGTTCCCCTAATACGAGCCGTCGTTTTCCACATTGGTTTAGAAAAACCTGGTGGTTTAGAGGTTCCCGGGTTATTGTCACAACTTAAGAAATACGGGTGTTGACGATACATATAAAGTTCATCGGGGTTGGAATCAGATTTCTCTATTTTTATGCCCTTTCCCTTATTATTCTCTTTTGCCTTTTTAAATTCAGTTGGGGTAATTTCTATAACATCATCGAAATCTTCGTCGGGATCCGATTCATCGGAGAATTGGTAATCCTCCCAATATTTTGCTTCCTTGGCGGAAACACCATTGACCATAATTAACCTTGGTCGGTTGGTTGAGGATTTTCTTTTACTTAACCGTTTTATTATTTCTCCCACCGGTTCTATTTCTTCTTCCGGTTCCTCCTCCTCCGGTTCCGATTCTTCTTTCGGTTCCGATTCTTCTTCCGGTTCCTCTTCGAGAACTTGTGAATCAGTCCACGAATCATTCCAATTTACATTTGACTCTTCATTATTATTAGGTGAGTCAATGGGACTTGTTCTAGAGGTAGACATCTATCTCATAATATCAAACACGTTAAGAGATTAATATATCACATAATATTCACATGTTAAAAATATATAGTTTCCAACAAAAATGTTAAGCAATCATTTTTAAAGAAAACACGGTCGAAGTCCAGACTCACTAATGCATCCTAACAAACTCGATAAGACACACTAATGCAAATTTTCTGGTTCTCTAGGACCAACGCTCGGATACCAACTGAAATGTCCCGTTCTTATTGATTAAAAACGTTCCATATTAATTGATTTCGTTGCGAGGTTTTGACCTCTATATGAGACGTTTTTCAAAGACTGCATTCATTTTTTAAAACAAACCATAACTTTTATTTCATAAATAAAGGTTTAAAAAGCTTTACGTAGATTATCAAATAATGATAATCTAAAATATCCTATTTACACACGACCATCCATAATGGTTTACAATACAAAAATGTTATATCGAAATCAGTTCTTGAATGCAGTTTTTACACAATATCATACAAACATGGACTCCAAATCTTGTCCTTATTTTAGTATGCAACAGCGGAAGCTCTTAGTATTCACCTGAGAATAAACATGCTTTAAACGTCAACAAAAATGTTGGTGAGTTATAGGTTTAACCTATATATATCAAATCGTAACAATAGACCACAAGATTTCATATTTCAATACACATCCCATACATAGAGATAAAAATCATTCATATGGTGAACACCTGGTAACCGACATTAACAAAATGCATATATAAGAATATCCCCATCATTCCGGGACACCCTTCGAATATGATATAAATTTTGAAGTACTAAAGCATCCGGTACTTTGGATGGGGTTTGTTAGGCCCAATAGATCTATCTTTAGGATTCGCGTCAATTAGGGTGTCTGTTCCCTAATTCTTAGATTACCAGACTTAATAAAAAGGGGCATATTCGATTTCGATAATTCAACCATAGAATGTAGTTTCACGTACTTGTGTCTATTTTGTAAATCATTTATAAAACCTGCATGTATTCTCATCCCAAAAATATTAGATTTTAAAAGTGGGACTATAACTCACTTTCACAGATTTTTACTTCGTCGGGAAGTAAGACTTGGCCACTGGTTGATTCACGAACCTATAACAATATATACATATATATCAAAGTATGTTCAAAATATATTTACAACACTTTTAATACATTTTGATGTTTTAAGTTTATTAAGTCAGCTGTCCTCGTTAGTAACCTACAACTAGTTGTCCACAGTTAGATGTACAGAAATAAATCGATAAATATTATCTTGAATCAATCCACGACCCAGTGTATACGTATCTCAGTATTGATCACAACTCAAACTATATATATATTTTGGAATCAACCTCAACCCTGTATAGCTAACTCCAACATTCACATATAGAGTGTCTATGGTTGTTCCGCAATATATATATAGATGGGTTGACATGATAGGTCGAAACCTTGTATACGTGTCTATGGTATCTCAAGATTACATAATATACAATATAAGTTGATTAGGTTATGGTTGGAATAGATTTATTACTAACTTTCACGTAGGTAAAATGAGTAGTTTTTATCAATCTTGTTTTACTCGCCATTTCTTCGTTTCTAATCCGTTTTGAGTGATTCCAGTGGCCACGGTTTCGTATTGAACTTAACTTTATGAATCTAAATAGAAAAGTATAAGTTTATAGTCGGAAATACAAGTTACAAGTCATTTTTCAAAGAGGTAGTCATTTTCGTCGAAAGAACGACATCTTTATGACCATTTTGAAAAACATACATTCACTTTGAGTTTAACCATGATTTTTGGATATAGTTTCATGTTCATAAGAAAAATCATTTTTCCAGAAGTATAGCTTTTAAATCAAAGTTCTTCTTAGCTTTCAATTATCCCAACCAAAACAGCCCCCGGTTTTACTACGACGGCGTATATCCAGTTTTATGGTGTTTATCGTGTTTCCGGGTTTTAAATCATTAAGTTAGCATATCATATAGATATAGAACATGTGTTTAGTTGATTTTAAAAGTCTAGTTAGAAGGATTAACTTTATTTGCGAACAAGTTTAGAATTAACTAAACTATGTTCTAGTGATTACAAGTTTATAACGTTGAATAAGACAGCTTTTTATGTATGAATCGAATGATGTTATGAACATAATTACTACCTCAAGTTCCTTGGATAAACCTACTGGAAATGAGAAAAATGGATCTAGCTTCTGTAGCGACCCCGACAAATCGTCAAGTGACGGCGTCGGCTACGTGGGTCCCATTACCTGATTATAAGTCTTTAAGATAACGTTTGACCAAAATATGTCGCCTTCATTTCAAAATAAAGATTGTTTCAAAGTTTACAAGAATTGTTCAACCAAAAGTTAAGTTACAACGTTATAGATACGATTGAAATCTAGGCGACACGGTTTAAAGTAAAGTCAAAAGACGCTCCATGAAATGCATGTATACTCGACATCGGATGCAAGTATCAAATAGTAAGCGGAAGCATGTTTCACATATCGTGCAAGACCTGAGAAAAACATAGAAATCTGTCAACGAAAACGTTGGTGAAATCATAGGTTTAAGTAAGTAAGTACAAGTGAACCACAAGATTTGCATCAATGAAATAATAGTAATACATTCCAAAAGTTTGTTTCACGAGCACCCAATTATCAAAGCTTAACATTCCTTCCATTGTATACCCCATCACTTAGTGCTAGAACAAACACTGATTCTCGAAATTATATTTCATCCGTAGACGGTAGCGAACCGTCAAGGATGAGGGTTGTCAACCCATATGGCCATATAACATAAGTTCTCGCTTACAGCCGGCAAGTGTAATTAATGATAATCGAATTGAGGATTTTGTTCTAAACTCGTATGTAGAATGTTTGTTTTCCCGTTCTTGTGTTCACTTAGTTCAAAAGAATCGTTTATGTTTTCTCATCCCAAATATAAGTTCAAAAAGAGTAAAAGTGGGACTATGATCTCACCTTTGATTGCAAGAGTAAATAAGTACTTCAACAAGTAACGTGCGTAAAGAACAACGCTAGTCTCGACCTAAACAAATAGGTTGTATCAATAACGGTAGTCACGAAGGGTCAAAGTTGTTCAATTAGTCCTATGGCTCGACACGACTCGATTATGTAGCATGTGAAGCAAATTGTCAAGTTTCATGCAAGATACAAGTATAAAAGCATGTTAGGAAGATTGCATAATTAATTGATTAAGTTTGACAAAAAGTCAAACTTGGTCGGGTCAAAGTCAACGAAAAAGTCAACATGTTCGGGTCGGGTCTCGGAAAAATTTTCTATGCTAGTTATTCATATATAAGCATGTTAGAACAAGTCGCATGCGAATTGGAAGTCTAAAACATGGCAAACATTTCACGTGAAACGGACATTGGAGACAGAAGCTGGGCACGGCTTATGCCGCGCCGCGGCCAGGCCTGTCGCGCCGCGACAATGGCCGTGGCCTGGTCCCAGGCCTGTTTCACTTGTTCAAGACTTGGTCAATTTTCAAACAAACGCAAAACTCAAACCGTAAACAACTAGAAGACGTATCTTATACCGTTGGAAAGCTCTTTTGACAAGGAACACAACTAAACATGTTTCACCAAACAAAAACATCATTTATAATAGCCGAAAACTCATCAAGTGATCATTAAACGTTCATTTTTAAGGTTTCAAGTTCTTCAAATGCAATTTGAGTTTCGGGAAACCAATTCACACATATAATATGCCGTTTTGAAGGTAATGAAACATACATTACAACTAAACACTAATAATTAACATTCCATGGCATTCAAGCATCCAAAAATTCATGTCAAGAACTATCAAACCCTAGTCAAACATCTCAAAATCAATAATCATGTTTTTGGAGTTTCCTTAATCAACCTATACATCAAAATGAAGCTAATGATACTAGTAACACTTTTAAAACATGCACTTTAACAATCTAACAACATTTGTTCATCCAAAATCAAGGATTTAGCAAGTAATTTCATATTGAACTAGTTACACCAAAAATAACGAATCGAGCATACAAATTACATACACGACATCACAATGAGCCATAGACACTAATTAACAACTTTATAACTCAAAAATCTCAAGAACACATAAAATTAGTGATTTTAGAAAGTTACCCAAATGAGATGAAATTGGTACCAAAATGTAGAGGATGAAGAGAGGATCACGAAAATGTAATTTGTTTTGATGTTTGCCTCTTGATCCGGATTTAGATGATGATTTCTTGTTTGAGTTCTTGAGAGAAAATGGAAGTATGAAAGAGAAGAGAAAGAGAGAAATGAGAGGAGGAGGTTGAAGGTTTGACTAGTTGACCTAGTCAAATCTTTGGCCTCTTTGCAAGTTTAGTCCCTCTAGTTCGGGTGCGGGTGCGTGAATTAACCAAACGAATATTTTAAAAAAAAACGCTCGAGTGACCGAGAGATGTTATAATTAAATAACGGAAATATTAGGACGTTAGTCAACGAAAAGTACGAATTTAAATAACGAAAGGTATTATTTTAAAAGAAAAAGACGGTGTTAAAATAAATTTAACGGAAAAACGCGGGATGTTACATTACCTACACCTTAAAAGAAATTTCGTCCCGAAATTTAGTTGGAAGTAATGGTCGATATCTCTTACTCGGGACCTAGTGTAGTAACTCTACGAATGATTGAAGGTACTTTCTTAGACATTCCACGAATCCGGATAGTCGGGGTGTTACGTTGTATTAGGGCTTGGTTTTACGATCCACAAGTTCAGCCGGTTTTTCCTATGAGGAGGAGTTTGTCATCAATAGTCGGTGCATCTAGAAGAATTGCACGTTCCTGTTCCGCAGGACACGTTTCTAAGTTTGTTACACGAAATGTAGGGTAAACGGAAACTTAATTGAGTCGGAAGTTCTAAACGGTAGGAAGCGGTTCCAATACGCCCCAAGGTTTCATAAAGTTCAATATTGCGGATATATCCTTTTCTCGATTTCCCAAAATGAATTACACCCTTCCAAGGTGCGGTTTCTCAATATTACACTGTTACACACAGGGATTTTGTGAGGTTTTCATCTAAGTTTGGTATAACTCTTCTGGCGACAATGGGTTGTCTCGAGCCCTTCTCGGACTTGAACGATCTCAATTGTTGTTTCTTGATGGAGTTCAGATTTCGGTGGTTGATGCTTTGGATAAATGAACAGGGGTATGACATTAGCGGTCATATAAGGTTTCGAAAAGTGCGCGTGAACACACGAGTGGTAACTACTGTAGTAAGAGTGATCTACTAAAGGTGACAATACGAGTTTGTGAGATGTCTTTCCAAGACGTAAATCGTTCGTTTTCTCGGTTCGTCAGTTTGTGGGTGGTACGCGGTACTCATGTCTAAGCAGGTTCCCAAGGTTTCTTGTAAAACTAGAAGTGAAACGAGTATTTCGATACAGAATAATTGACAAAGATACACCGTGTTGGAATAGAATCTCTTAAGATATGTTTGAACAAGTTAGTTAGGGTTCGAAAAATGTTCGTTAGGACTATTCACCCTCGTGGCGAATACTTATGTAATATGAGGAGTTTCTCTATCCATGGAGAAATGTTACAAGGAGTTTCTTTAAACGGAAATGCGAACGGTAAAGATAGTAGTGAAATGAGGACTTAGAATAGGATGAGTTTACATCTCGAGGTTGCTATAACGTGCCTCTAGTTGTCAAATGTTGAAGTCTGAAAGAGAAACGAGGTAGTACACGTAGTTGTATAGTTCGGGGTTGAATAATAGTTGACCGATTATCAGAAACACAAGGGCGTTAAGTCAAAGAAGAGTGAAGTATCGTTGGATTGCATGTTATCTTAATTTCCAGTAATATCAGACGGTAACGGTGAAATAACAGAGGTATGTAGTGTGGTACGTGATGACGAGAAGTTTGCTCGGATCCACAATTTAGTATTCGAATTCTTCGTGTAAAATAACGAATTTTTTTTTTTTTTTTTTTTTTTTTTTGAGAGAGTATGCCTTTCGGCGTTCAAATAAAAATATTTCCATGTTCGAGTTCCCTCTGTTGCTATACGATTTTAACTAGAAATGTTGGTGTGAAGAATCACGCTCAAGGTTCGAACACGGAGAGGTTTAGAGTTTTCCTTAGTGAGTTAACGAGTTTAAAAGTAGTGTAACACGAGAAAAGTCAGAAATGAATCTTCGGTAATAACAGACGAGATCTAAGATTTTTACGAATACAAGTCCGAGTTGGTAGAGTTTCCTGATTACATGTGGCTTGATTTCGAGATTGATTGTAATGCCTTGACCATTGACATCATGGTCTAGAAAATTGGACTTCGTTCAACAGAAATTCTCACTCGGAGAATTTGGTATAGAGTTGCTCTTTTCTCAAAAGTTCGAGCGTAAGATGGTGATGTTGTTCGTTTTCCTTCTTTACTTAAATAAGTTAAGATGTCATCTATAAATACGATAACAGATTAGTCTATATGAATTTGCATACGCGGTTCAAGAGGTTTATGGATACGGGCGAGCCCTAAATAAATCAAACGGTACTAAGAGAGTTTTACAACTAACGTTGCGAGTTCGGAAAGTGGCTTAGGAGACATCGTCTCACTTAACCCCCAATTGATGATAACCGGAACGGAGGTCGATTTGGAACATACGGGATTCGTGCAAATAATCATGAGGTCATGGATACGAGGAAGAGGGTATCGGTTTCCAACCGAAAATTACTCAGTCCACAATAATCTATACAAGATGATGGGGAAACATTTTTTTTTTTTTTTTTTTTTTTTTTTAAACGAATAGGTTCCGAGCTCCCTAGTTCTATAGGTGTCAAGTCAAAAGTCTTAACGTATATCCTCCAATAAAATTTATAGGCACACAATATTTTCCGTTGGTCACTTAAATTGCCTAAGTAGTGTCTAGGGAAAAAGTGGAGTGCAAAGAGCACGAGTCAAAGACTTGGTTATAAAACGTCTAACGGTAATGAAATCGAATAAGTATGAAGTATACGGTTTGTTGTGAAGAAACGTACCCGTTACTAGTCCATCGTCGTTCCGGGCATCCTAGGTGTCGATGTTGAAAGTTCAATGGCGTGCGTTGGGGTTGATTTCTTCTTTGGGCACACATTCCTAAAATGACCCAGTTGGCCACACTCAAAGCATGCACCCGTCCTGTGTGCGTTGGGCACCCTTCGAGCGACGGTAACGGTACCCTTACAGACATGGGCCACATGGCCACTTCTTTGACACTTGACGCAAAATGGTTTGCCACATTCACCAAAATGATGTTTGCGACACTTGTTACAGTGAGGTAGGGTTCCGGCATACCCCTTCTTGCCGCCGGGGGTGAAAGGCTTCTTGGAGATGTTGCTATTGTTGTGGTTGCTTGGTTGCGAGGCTTCCCATTTTCTTTTGTTGTTACCCGGGTGGTTCTCGACCATTCGTACCGGTGCTTCCATTTCATTCACCGTTTCTAAAGTTTGGTGGGCCTTTGTTAAAGCCTCTTGTAGGTTAGTGGGTTGGGATGCCATTACCCCGTGTTGAATGCTCTTAGGGAGGCCATCCATGTAAAGTTCGACTCTTAGGAATTCGGGAGTCATGAGATTTGGACACATTGAGACTAGTTCGGTAAACCGTTGATTATAAGCTCCGAGGTCATTCCCGACCGTTCTTAAATTCCTTAGCCCTTGCTCGAGCCTTCGAGTCTCATCGCGCGGGAAGTATTCGGTGATCATTCTTTCTCTTAATTCGGTCCAAGAGAGTGTAAGGGCTTCATCGATACCCACTGATTGTACATACGTGTTCCACCATGAGAGAGCGATACCGGTAAGAGTGAGGGTGGAAAACTTGACCTTATCTTGGTCTCGACAACCGCTTGTGTTAAAAACGGTCTCCATTTGTTCAAACCATCGGGTGAGAGTAACCGGTCCTCCGGTTCCATCGAAAGTGGGAGGATTGTACTTCATGAAGTTCTTGTAGGAGCAACCCTCGATTGAATTACCGGCTCCATGATTGTTGTTGTTAGAAAAGTGATCGGCCACGGCCGTACCCACGGCGGTGGTTATCATTCGTTGAAGAGCTTGTTCCAGAGTTTCGAGAGGAGTATTGTGTTGACCTTGGTGAGCCATTGTTCCTTCATGAGACAAGAATATCGTTGGTTAGTATTTTCAACAATACTAACCGGAGTATGGAAATAGGATAGAGAGGAAATTTTTCCTTGACTCGCCTTAAATTCTTTACGTCATAATGTCGGAACGTCCATGTGAATCACCGTAATATAATCCCGGAAATTATATTACCCTGATTCTCATGTGCATTTAACATTACTTCATAAAGTCAAGGTGGCGCATCAACAAAATTTATCAACGTAAGATCAAGATCGAATACGAGTTAGATATGATAGAAGAGTTCGAGTATAAATGCACAATTAGTCAAATAATTCCTACTTCAGTCTATATGCCGGTTGTAGTCTAGATTCACCTATGTACCCTATGACTCGGGGTGGACACAAATGAACTCTAAATCCCTACAACCAAGGCTCTGATACCACCTGTAGCGACCCCGACAAATCGTCAAGTGACGGCGTCGGCTACGTGGGTCCCATTACCTGATTATAAGTCTTTAAGATAACGTTTGACCAAAATATGTCGCCTTCATTTCAAAATAAAGATTGTTTCAAAGTTTACAAGAATTGTTCAACCAAAAGTTAAGTTACAACGTTATAGATACGATTGAAATCTAGGCGACACGGTTTAAAGTAAAGTCAAAAGACGCTCCATGAAATGCATGTATACTCGACATCGGATGCAAGTATCAAATAGTAAGCGGAAGCATGTTTCACATATCGTGCAAGACCTGAGAAAAACATAGAAATCTGTCAACGAAAACGTTGGTGAAATCATAGGTTTAAGTAAGTAAGTACAAGTGAACCACAAGATTTGCATCAATGAAATAATAGTAATACATTCCAAAAGTTTGTTTCACGAGCACCCAATTATCAAAGCTTAACATTCCTTCCATTGTATACCCCATCACTTAGTGCTAGAACAAACACTGATTCTCGAAATTATATTTCATCCGTAGACGGTAGCGAACCGTCAAGGATGAGGGTTGTCAACCCATATGGCCATATAACATAAGTTCTCGCTTACACCCGGCAAGTGTAATTAATGATAATCGAATTGAGGATTTTGTTCTAAACTCGTATGTAGAACGTTTGTTTTCCCGTTCTTGTGTTCACTTAGTTCAAAAGAATCATTTATGTTTTCTCATCCCAAATATAAGTTCAAAAAGAGTAAAAGTGGGACTATGATCTCACCTTTGATTGCAAGAGTAAATAAGTACTTCAACAAGTAACGTGCGTAAAGAACAACGCTAGTCTCGACCTAAACAAATAGGTTGTATCAATAACGGTAGTCACGAAGGGTCAAAGTTGTTCAATTAGTCCTATGGCTCGACACGACTCGATTATGTAGCATGTGAAGCAAATTGTCAAGTTTCATGCAAGATACAAGTATAAAAGCATGTTAGGAAGATTGCATAATTAATTGATTAAGTTTGACAAAAAGTCAAACTTGGTCGGGTCAAAGTCAACGAAAAAATCAACATGTTCGGGTCGGGTCTCGGACAAATTTTCTATGCTAGTTATTCATATATAAGCATGTTAGAACAAGTCGCATGCGAATTGGAAGTCTAAAACATGGCAAACATTTCACGTGAAACGGACATTGGAGACAGAAGCTGGGCACGGCTTATGCCGCGCCGCGGCCAGGCCTGTCGCGCCGCGACAATGGCCGTGGCCTGGTCCCAGGCCTGTTTCACTTGTTCAAGACTTGGTCAATTTTCAAACAAACGCAAAACTCAAACCGTAAACAACTAGAAGACGTATCTTATACCGTTGGAAAGCTCTTTTGACAAGGAACACAACTAAACATGTTTCACCAAACAAAAACATCATTTATAATAGCCGAAAACTCATCAAGTGATCATTAAACGTTCATTTTTAAGGTTTCAAGTTCTTCAAATGCAATTTGAGTTTCGGGAAACCAATTCACACATATAATATGCCGTTTTGAAGGTAATGAAACATACATTACAACTAAACACTAATAATTAACATTCCATGGCATTCAAGCATCCAAAAATTCATGTCAAGAACTATCAAACCCTAGTCAAACATCTCAAAATCAATAATCATGTTTTTGGAGTTTCCTTAATCAACCTATACATCAAAATGAAGCTAATGATACTAGTAACACTTTTAAAACATGCACTTTAACAATCTAACAACATTTGTTCATCCAAAATCAAGGATTTAGCAAGTAATTTCATATTGAACTAGTTACACCAAAAATAACGAATCGAGCATACAAATTACATACACGACATCACAATGAGCCATAGACACTAATTAACAACTTTATAACTCAAAAATCTCAAGAACACATAAAATTAGTGATTTTAGAAAGTTACCCAAATGAGATGAAATTGGTACCAAAATGTAGAGGATGAAGAGAGGATCACGAAAATGTAATTTGTTTTGATGTTTGCCTCTTGATCCGGATTTAGATGATGATTTCTTGTTTGAGTTCTTGAGAGAAAATGGAAGTATGAAAGAGAAGAGAAAGAGAGAAACGAGAGGAGGAGGTTGAAGGTTTGACTAGTTGACCTAGTCAAATCTTTGGCCTCTTTGCAAGTTTAGTCCCTCTAGTTCGGGTGCGGGTGCGTGAATTAACCAAACGAATATTTAAAAAAAAAACGCTCGAGTGACCGAGAGATGTTATAATTAAATAACGGAAATATTAGGACGTTAGTCAACGAAAAGTACGAATTTAAATAACGAAAGGTATTATTTTAAAAGAAAAAGACGGTGTTAAAATAAATTTAACGGAAAAACGCGGGATGTTACAGCTTCAAAGGATCCTTGGATGGCTTGAAAGTTCTTGAAGCAGAATCATGACACGAAAACAATTTCAAGTAAGATTTCCACTCGAAATAAGATTGTTATAGTTATAGAAATTGAATTAAAGTTTGAATATGATTATTAACTTGTATTAGAAAGATAACCTACTGTAAGTAACAAAGGTTTCTTGATCTTGGATGATTACTTGGAATGGATTTAGAAAACTTGGAAGTAAACTTGCAATCTTGGAAGTATTCTTGATTTTATGAAACTGGAACTTTTGGAATTTATGAACAACACTTAGAACTTGAAGATAGAACTTGAGAGAGATCAATTAGATGAAGAAAATTGAAGAATGAAAGTGTTTGTAGGTGTGTTTGTTCGTTGGTGTATGGATTAGATATAAAGGATATGTAATTTTGTTTTCATGTAAATAAGTCATGAATGATTACTCATATTTTTGTAATTTTATGAGATATTTCATGCTAGTTGCCAAATGATGGTTCCCACATGTGTTAGGTGACTCACATGGGCTGCTAAGAGCTGATCATTGGAGTGTATATACCAATAGTACATACATCTAAAAGCTGTGTATTGTACGAGTACAAATACGAGTGCATACGAGTAGAATTGTTGATGAAACTGAACGAGGATGTAATTGTAAGAATTTTTATTAAGTAGAAGTATTTTGATAAGTGTCTTGAAGTCTTTCAAAAGTGTATGAATATATATTAAAACACTACATGTATATACATTTTAACTGAGTCGTTAAGTCATCGTTAGTCGTTACATGTAAATGTTGTTTTGAAACCTTTAGGTTAACGATCTTGTTAAATGTTGTTAACCCATTGTTTATTATATCAAATGAGATGTTAAATTGTTATATTATCATGATATTATGATATATAATATATCTTAGTATGATATATATACAGTTAAATGTCGTTACAACGATAATTGTTACATATATGTCTCGTTTCGAAATCATTAAGTTAGTAGTCTTATTTTTACATATGTATTTCATTGTTAATACACTTAATGATATATTTAATTATCATTTAACATAATTAACCAAGTGTATCAATATCTTAATATGATTCATATGTACCTAGTAAGACGTTGTTATAACGATAATCGTTATATATATCGTTTTCGAGTTTCTTAATTTAATAGTCTCATTTTTATGTATATAACTCATTGTTAAAATACCTAATGAGATACATACTTATAATAAAATCATGTTAACTATATATATAACCATATATATGTCATCGTATAGTTTTTACAAGTTTTAACGTTCGTGAATCACCGGTCAGCTTGGGTGGTCATTTGTCTATATGAAACCTATTCCAATTAATCAAGTCTTAATAAGTTTGATTGCTTAATATGTTGGAACCACTTAATCATGTAAATATCACTTTCATTTAATATATATAAACATGGAAAAGTTCGGGTCACTACAGTACCTACCCGTTAAATAAATTTCGTCCCGAAATTTTAAGCTGTTGAAAGTGTTGACGAATCTTCTAGAAATAGATGCGGGTATTTCTTCTTTATCTGATCTTCACGCTCCCAGGTGAACTCGGGTCCTCTACGAGAATTCCATCAAATCTTAATAATCGGTATCTTGTTTTGTTTAAGTCTCTTAACCTCACGATCCATTATTTCGACGGGTTCTTCAATGAATTGAAGTTTTTCATTGATTTGGATTTCGTCCAACGGAATAGTGAGATCTTCTTTAGCAAAATATTTCTTCAAATTTGAGACGTGGAAAGTGTTATGTACAGCCGCGAGTTGTTGAGGTAGCTCCAGTGGTAAGCTACTGGTCCGACACGATCTATAATCTTGAATGGTCCAATGTACCTTGGATTTAGTTTCCCCCGTTTACCAAATCGAACAACGCCTTTTCAAGGTGAAACCTTAAGCATGACCATTTCTCCAATTTCAAACTCTATATCTTTTCTTTTACTGTCCGCGTAGCTCTTTTGTCGACTCTGGGCGGTTTTCAATCTTTGTTGAATTTGGATGATTTTCTCGGTAGTTTCTTGTATTATCTCCGGACCCGTAATCTGTCTATCCCCCACTTCACTCCAACAAATCGGAGACCTGCACTTTCTACCATAAAGTGCTTCAAACGGCGCCATCTCAATGCTTGAATGGTAGCTGTTGTTGTAGGAAAATTCTGCTAACGGTAGATGTCGATCCCAACTGTTTCCTAAATCAATAACACAAGCTCGTAGCATGTCTTCAAGCGTTTGTATCGTCCTTTCGCTCTGCCCATCAGTTTGTGGATGATAGGCAGTACTCATGTCTAGACGAGTTCCTAATGCTTGCTGTAATGTCTGCCAGAATCTTGAAATAAATCTGCCATCCCTATCAGAGATAATAGAGATTGGTATTCCATGTCTGGAGACAACTTCCTTCAAATACAGTTGTGCTAACTTCTTCATCTTGTCATCTTCTCTTATTGGCAGGAAGTGTGCTGACTTGGTGAGACGATCAACTATTACCCAAATAGTATCATAACCACTTGCAGTCCTTGGCAATTTAGTAATGAAATCCATAGTAATGTTTTCCCATTTCCATTCCGGGATTTCAGGTTGTTGTAGTAGACCTGATGGTTTCTGATGTTCAGCTTTGACCTTAGAACACGTCAAACATTCTCCTACATATTTAGCAATATCGGCTTTCATACCTGGCCACCGAAAATGTTTCTTAAGATCCTTGTACATCTTCCCCGTTCCAGGATATATAGAGTATTGAATATGTGTGATTTTTGTAAATGTAAATTTAAATGTTAATGTACTTTCTTAAGTCGTAATTATGCTTCAGCCAAAAAGAATAAACCACAGTCGGGTTACGAACTTCCGACCATTAGGTTGATAAGCGCCGTCCATTGCCCCTATAATCTTTTTATGATGTGATGTTTTTCTTTCTATTTTTAATAATTTTATGTATTATATTTAAAATTTAAATTAAAGTTAAAAATCGCTCATAGCAGATTTCATATATATATATATATATATATATATATATATATATATATATATATATATATATATATATATATATATATATATATATATATATAGGGGCAGGATCAATGGGGAAGTAACCAATCGGGTGAAGCGGGGGAAGCAAAAAAAAATTTTTTTTGTTTTTTTGGAATTTTTTTTTCCGGTATCAAGATCACACGAAAATATGAACATTTAGAAGAGACACTTCGTGATGAATGTTATTATTTAGGCGGGAAAACGATCGACAAAAATAACATTCAAGATAATATTGCTCGTGAAGAATATGAACGTTTTTTTTTTCCATGTTTTGTGAAGTAAAATTTAGCCCGATTTAGAGTTTAGGGTTTAGGGTTTAGGGTTTAGGGTTTAGGGTTTGGTGTTTTGGGTTTATTCCATAAACCCAAAACACCAAACCCCAAACCCTAAACCCTAAACTCTAAACCGTTCGTGTTAAAAACTCAATCTAAATCCTAAATCTAAACCCTAAACCCTAAATTTCTAAACCCTAATATCTAAACCCTATAAACCCTAATATCTAAACCTCAATACCTAAAACCTCAAAATACGCTCGAAAAACACGATAATTGTTATATATTATTTCTTCGAGCATTTTCCCGCCAAAATAAAAACATTTATCACAAAGTGTCTCTACTAAATGTTCATATTTTCATCTCATCTATAATGTTCGTGAACAAAGTTTTTTCAAAAAACGAAAAAAAAAAAATGTTTTGCTTCCCCCCGCTTTCCCCGAATGGTTACTTCTCTCTTGATCCTACCACTATATATATATATATATATATATATATATATATATATATATATATATATATATATATATATATATATATATATATATATATATATATATATATACTCTGTAATAAAAAAAAATTCGGTGTTTATGGGAAAGTTTATTTGTCTATATTTTCTTTAAAAAAGTTGCATTTTCTTCATCTTTAGCGATCAATAAAGTTATTTATCTGATAATTACACCTTGATCTTCAACATTTTCTAAAGTAAAACCGAGAGAATATTTTATCCGTTTGTACTATCTCCGTCCCATTACAAGTGTCCACTTATTTTTGCATACAGTTTTAGAAAATTCCATTAACTTCATTTTCTACCAATCAGAAATTTTTTTTTATCCAGAATAACCTCTTCTGATTGGTCAAAATACAAAGTGGACATTTGATATGAGACATCCCAAAATAAAAAGATCGACATTTGAAATGGGACGGAGGGAGTACTAAGAAAGACACACACTAAAGAGATAACTAATACTTTTATTCATATAAACACTATTTGTTTATCTATAAATAAACAGAATAGTGTATTTAACTCCAAAGGTTGCTTAATAGGCAAAGGTTATAATTTAGCATCGAGTTAAAATGTATGGTTTTATTTAGTTTATTTAACTCCAAAGGTTAATATGCCCTTTGCACTTACTCAAACACGCATAAATACATGAAAGGTCACAATTAGTGGGAAACACAAAATCTGATTGCTACGTCTTGCCAACTCTTCAAACACGTCACAATCTTCTTATATGTTGCAGGTACAAAGATTTTATTCGAAACATATAATATCTTTTATAAAAGTATTCGCAAAATAGTACTCCGTAATAACTAAAAAGTATTCAATGATCCTGATTTCAGAGTATTCGATAAAGTTCAATTGAGAAAATTCTCATTTTCTATAACAAATAACAATTGCAATGAGTTCAAAGTCACAAAATTAAATAACAAAAATCAAGTGTATGATCTCAAAACCTATCTGGTTTTTTGCTTCTTTTGCTTCTTATACTGCTTATGAAGTTGTAACCCTAATTTTGTCCGTTCCAGTTCACGTCTTAACCTCTCGTTTTCTTCCATATCATGCACAAGCGTGAAATGTTCAGTGAGTTTGGTCTTCACCACATTCTCATCCACCACTGGGTCATATGCTCCACCAAATGCCGTTGTCGGAGGCGGTTGGGTACCCCTTTTGCGCTTGCTGCTAGCTTTTATGGAAACCGTTTTTGGAGTGAATGTTTCTTTGTCAAGTGACATGTCCATAAAAGCTTGTTGCGGGGAGACGTGTGCTCTATAAACCTGGTCCTGTGTATTTGAAAGTGTTGAAATACCAGACGCAATTGTTGATACGGTTGGATGATAATGTTTTGATAGAAGAGATAGCTCCCAAAGTACTGTTGCAAATGCACCGCTTAGATTTGGATCCGTAGCATACGGCTGATATTTCTGCATAGTCGAAAGACAATCAATATCAGTAATTTCATACAGTGATTATCAAATAGTACATATTAATTTCTCTATAGGGTTCTTTTAAAAGGTAGACGAAAACTAAAGGTGTATCTGCAGTCAACGACTAAAACTGTTGTCTTCTGCATCAGAAATTCATTATGTTAGTATGGTACAGGGCAACTCAACTGATGCAGTATCTCAGCTATATATCAAGCACTCGAAGGCATTCACTTATTGTAGGAGCATGTAACTCAATTAAACATGTGATTAAATTAATTAGTTAGAGCTGTTAGAAGTTGGTTACTAAAGTTGTTATATTTCCTTTTATTGTCTATTAATGAATTAGGGGTTGTATAAATACATGATCAGATGTATCTTGTAGTAAAGTTGAATAAAATATGAATTTCGCATCTTTCTTCCATTTTCTCTAATTTAATTTCACAATAAAATTGAAAGTGCAAGGGCCCACCAGAATCATACCGAGATAGAACCTGAAAGTGAACCACCACCAGGATCATTTTCTAACAGATCGCGACATTTGACGTTCTTCTGAAGGAGATGTTTTAACGTAACCAAGGCTGTGTATCACAGAGTATATTTTATAGATTATGATCAGGTTTTATATACTAAAAAAAAGTGGGCGTTTTGAGGAACGGAGTGTATACCAGCCATGGATTCAGCAGCTCCAAAGCACAAAGAAAAAGAAGCCAAACGTTTAATAAACGCAGCAGCTCGTTGCATGTCATGTTGTCTATCATCACATAACATTATCTTAAGAGCTTCAGCCAATATTTCCCCCTGATCTCTATATATACCAAAAATAAAAACATAAATTATATAGCCATACGTCACGGGAAAATAAATAACATATATATAGTGGTCGTAACTTCAACCCGTCTAATGTAATAGGGTCGAATTGGGTATAGTGGTTGTACCTTCCAGGCCTGTACTCAAGTATGAGATTATAGAGTTGGATATAGAAGTCCTGTAAATCAACATTTAATGCGTCAAGGTTACTCTTCATCACCTTGAAAGCAACAATGCAGCACCTTAAGCGTTCAGAAACTGTTAAATGACTTGAAACGTTTTCTGACGGGTTTTTGGTATCGCTACTTCCTCCAGCAAGTCTTCTAAGATAGTTCATGAGATCAGCCATGAAATCCATATCAATCAAATGAGAAAACTTCCCGATTCCGTTTAAACACGGTGCAAGAAGTGGGTGATCCCCAAATGGACCGACATACGATCCATTATCGTCTGATCTGTAAAGAACATGGCAACAATAATAGGCGATGAGAATAATGATGCCAACAAACATATTGTTCGTTAAGTGAAACAGGTGCGGCTGACCAACAAACATTTTGATAACTAATTGAAACAGGTAAGGCTGACCAACAAACATTTGTTCATTAATTGAAAATATAAAATCAATGTTGCAGAACTTGGAATTACTCGGCCAGTACTTGGTTGTTACAACTCAGTATTCAGGCGAGAACTCTTTCAAGCTTGGTCAAACTCAGTCAAAACTCGGGATTATTCAGAAAATCGGCCGAAACTCGGAATTTGTAGAAACATCGGTCAAAACTCGGCCAAAATCAAGCTTGGTCAACATCCGAGGACTCCCTGAGTACTCCCAAAAAGGCCCCGACCGAGTACTCCCCAAGTAGCGATTTTTCCAACTATGTATATAATGCATGATTATAATTACGAAAAAACATTTCTAACATTACTAAAGTTTGGTTATTGTAAAATTTACTATCCAAGATAAGCCAAAAAGCATTAGATGTACACTTTGTTGTACTCTCAACGACTCAACCCATTTCTCTTTTAGCTTGATTTTTTTGATTTGGACTCTAAGGAAAAACTCGTGTCGAATAAACCCATCATAAACATCTAGGTCAAAATTCAGCAAGTCTACGCAACACAAACCACAGATACATGTATGGGCATGAATATAATAAGATAGGACATACCCTTGATGCATAGTATGCTTCAATATACGAAAGTATGTCCGAAATACAGAAGAAAGTGTCTCCGACTGGATCTTCCTCTTTTCCATAACATCTTGGGCCAATGATGCAGCCATGAAGTCAGCTTTGACCTGTTTCAGCACAAGTATTAGTCAACCTCTTAAAATAAAAAACATAAAACAAAAAACACAAATGCAATATATAGATAAAAAGAGAGCAGTAATAAACTTACCTCCTCTCTTGTCTTTGACGCCAATTCTTGCTTATTTTTCTTTCTTTCATTAGCTGGCAATTGTTTTATTTCCTCATTTCTTCTTCCTGTCTTATAAAACTTCTTTTTCATCTTTTTCTTGTCTGGTTTCGCAGATTCAGGCTTCCTAAGATCTTCATCAAACGACAAAGATAGAAAAACCTGGCATAAGATAGGGCGTACAAACAAGGCATTTGTTAACTTTGTCACAATTATAAATTAGAAAAATTAAAAGGCATTCAAACTATCACCTCAATAGAATCAGGATGTAAATTACAATCATGGTCTTTGACAAGATCGGCAATAAGCTGAACAGCCTCTACTGTAACTTCACCACCATGTTTTCCCTCATTTGTGAAGAGTGACTTAATTGTGTTACAACAAAGTTTCCTGTTCACAATGTAACATAAACAATAAACAATTAAGATAATAATGTTACTACAATAAGCATAAAATCAAAATTTTACGTCTATGTTTTACACTAAAATTAAAAATAGACCTTATGACATTATCTGTGGAACTAATATTTTGTATGACGACTCTGAGCAAGTTGTCACGAAAATTGAAACGAGGATTTGCCTCTAAAAGAGTGCAGGTGCAACGAATGGCCACATGCTTAAGACCAGGGACTTTTACCAATGACATCAGCTTCTGGAGGTATGCCTGTTATCATAAGCCAAATAATACATAAAATTTCCAATTTTGAAGCTAAATTCGATAATTGTGGATAATAAAGAGATTGAAGAGCCAGAGATAAGGATAAAAATAGATATTAATAGTTGTCAATATAGAATACTAGTAAATCTTTTCATATACACAAACAAAGATGCTAGGAGCCTCACTGTGACCTCATACTAACACATAAGCATTAAAGTTCCAGGTAGTTGAAAACTCCAGCAAGAACCATACACATTACACAGAAAGTGTTGCAAAATATAATGTTTAACACACGCTTTAATTTCCAAAATTTTAAATAATAAATGAAGAAATTAGTTGACTTGTTGTAGAATACAGTTGGTATGATTATTCAAGTTTTCGCCATGGTTGTCACAAATTTTTAGCAATAACGATTAGGGGGAAAAACGGCAAGTGTATGATACCTTATACACAGTTAAGAGTGTGGACTCATAGAAGCGAGTCTTCTTTACATCCTTTGATACAACCATTGCTAGCTCCTTGTCCGTAGGTAACCTAATACGGTTTCTGTGCTCCACAATGAAAAAGTTAATGATTAGATAACATGAATAAGGAACGAAGCTAGTGTGAACATAATCAAGTCATATACCCCGGAATGATGTCCTTGAAAACAGCTAACATAGACTTCAGGCCAAGTATCATCAAATCTTGATCGCTATCTTTACAAATTTGTAGCATCTCTTTTAAATTTTTTATGTTGCCTTCAGGATCCATGAGCATTGATGTCCCGATCTCAGCAAGCCTAAACTTCTTCTTCTCATTGGCTTCTTCAACAGATAGATCTTTTTCAACCTCAGCCTATAGAATCATTATCAGAGCATTATACTAATAACATATGATTCGAATATGACTGTCCGTATTCTCAATAATTTAATTAAGAGTTGGAGTGTTTAATATCATAGATAAAATTTTGCCAACAAAAGTCCAAAAATTTTGATAAAAGACTCCTATCTAACAACTAAGTGTTGAAACATAAGACAGCAGAAGCAATAAATAACATAATAAAGTAAACAAAAAAAAAGTACCAAGACTTCAGCTTGCGAGCTTTGTGGCGCTTCATCTATGTCTGTAACCTCCTTCCCTTGTTTTTTGGCCTCTTTTCTCAATTTTTTAAACTTTGCACGTTTTTCTGCTTTTGTCAACTTCACAATTCCATTGTCTCTGCCTACATCTTCATTTTCACCTACCGTTTCATCCTCGCTGCGAGCTATTTCAGATGGTTTTCGGCCAGTTGACACCACTAAAAACATTACAGAATAATCAGGACTCTCAGATATTGATTTCTCAAATTCTAATGTTAAAAAGTGATGCTAGGAAAAGAAAATTTAAAATTTACCTGTCCTGTAGTGGAGTTCTCCATCTAATGTTTTCACAGGGAGAGCATCTACTGGATCAACCTCGTGCTGAACAGTAAAATTAGTAGCTAACGATTTCTTCCTCAAACGTTTCGCATACTCATCCTCCAGCTCATCTTCTTTCGCGCCAGCAACGCGTTTCACATGCCTTCAGAGGAATACAGTGTTCAGAACATACGAAATTTGGACAAAACTTAGCGAGAGAATAAATTGACAGATTAAAACACGGAAGGTTCTAGTTGTACAAAATGGTTCTACGTTACTACTTACAATTTACTGTAAGAGTGAGTAAATAAAAATAATAAATTCTTTCGCTTTAATGTGTAATTGAAATTGAATAAATGCAAAAGTATCTTTCCTTGCATATAGTATAACTTTCATGGTTCAAATAGTTAAATCTACTTTCAAAAAAACATAATGGCAATAGCATGAGAACTTGTAATGAGCACCACTCAGGATTCAAACAAACGAAAGCATCAAACCCATAACATACTATTATCTAGTTAATGTACGGAGACAATAAACCTGTTTGATTCAGTCAGATTATCGAGCAAACGATAACACTTTAAAAAAAAACAAAAGAAAACATTCGGTTATTAAGTTAAAAGCTTCATATTAATGTCACCATGTTATTGATCATTCCAATCAATTATTATGCACCTCCATCAAACACAGACACATACACATATACACATATCAATATCAAACAATCTCCAATTTCTGATAATTAACGGCACCAAATAAAACTGATTAAAATTTACACTCATAATGAAAATCCAAACAACATTAACGCCTGTTATATCCATAAAGTATTGATTGATTGAACCTGCTCACCTATTAATGGACTGAGTGTCCAATTTCGATAACAAGCCAGCGTACTCTCGGTTTTGTTTCACAAAATCCAAATCCTCATCTGAGACGTCAACTTCATCCTCCGGCACGTCCGGTGGAAGCTCCGGTGGTAATACAATCTTCGACTTCTTTTTATTCCCCATATAACAAGCTGCTAACAATAACTTACTTATTAGTTTCTCATAAATAAAATTGAATAATCAACAGTGCGATTTAGATCTTTAATTGCCTATTGTAAGGCTTAAAATTGTAATAAACTTGTAAGATACTGTTATAAATAAACCCTAGAAGCTGAAAAAATGTACTGAATCCACTAGTGCGATTGAACGTTCGTGTAATTTATAAATGAAGAGGTACCTCGATGAGAATTGAAAGATTGAAGAACAGGAAAAGCAGTTTAGGGTTTAAGCAAAACTCCCAATTCTGAAAAAAGGGGGGTAATTGTAACATAAGAGGCACACGTTACGTTAGACCTAATAGAGCTAATATTATTATTCCACAGTCTAAAGCCCAATTGAACATACTTTGGGCCTTAAACATGAATTTGTTAATGGTCTGGGCTGAAAATGCCCAATACCATACCATATACCATACCATACCTACCATAATTTATGATAACTCGTTCTATTCCTTTTTTTACATCAGTTTTGGGATTATGCAGGAGGACTAAATCACCCACGCGTTCATCTTCCGTAGTTGCATAACCCGCCCTCAACTACTGCCCTGGAGGAAACCCGGACCAATCCGAGGGCATGGCCGGTAAAAACCCCCTCCCCGCTGCCCTCACACTAAGCGAAAGGCGATCTGGATGGATACTTCAGGTCAGGGATAACATTGAGTTCAATGTTACAGCTCAGCGGAGTCGAACTCCTGACCTCTCGCTAAGATAGGCAGTCCACTACCATTTGAGCTATAACTCAATGTTGATAACTCTCTCTATTCTATAAAATAGAAATTAGAATACTTGCCTTTAAAAAAAAAAAAAAAATAGAAATTAGAATTTGTTGATCTTAAACAATTCATTTAATTTCTAATAAAAAGTTTACTTTAAGCCCATTTAGACTTTTGCGTTTTTTATTTGGAGTATTTAGGGGCTGTGTACATAGAACTAGGGGCGAGTATTAGTACCTGAAATATCGATACCGTACCTAACCGGTACCGTATCGTAACAATCGGTACAGTATTCGGTACTTATATACTCGAATTTTTTTTATAATGTGGTACTTTCGATATGGTACTGCTACCGGTCCCGATATATACAAATAATAGATATATAGATTATCCTATATTAGACACATGTATCAACATACATAAGTGAAAATTTCACACATACCAGATATTATAATTGAATCAAATTTTAGCACATATATGTAGCAAGCTGGGGCTGGGTTTGAACTAGTGTATAATACACTTAAAATGCGAAATTTGGCAACAAATAATAACACTACGGACTACGCCTTATTAGTATTAAGGATGAATTAAAGTTGTTTCTGTTATACGTCATGTATCATTTGATCAAACATGACTTAAATATATTTAAATATAAGGAATAATGTGTTTACAAATGTTATAGATCCATTTGTAGGAACAAGAATAAGTATTCTTAACCCATTATGAGTAGCAACAGTAAGCAGACTCGTTAGTCACTCGGAAAGCATAAGTTAATGTGACTTTTCAAGGTAAATAAGTGAAAGCAAACAAAAGTATGAGTCACAATGTATCAAGTATAATACGTAAACGTAAAAACTTAAATGGCAAAAATGTAGAGCGGTACTATATGGGTATAATAACTATTTTTACCGTACCGGTACCAAACCGATTATATCGATATGGTATTCAGTACTCACGTTAGGCCAAAAAACAAAAGCGGTACCAACCGGTTCGGTACCGGTATAGTACCACGCTCACCCCTACATAGAACTTAATGAGCTGAGATGTCCAAACGTCTTATTCAACGAATGTTATTTTTTCACTGATGTCAATACCAAACAATATAACAAACATATAGATATAAAGGGGAAAATGCCAACATACAGAGTAATAAATGTGAATACCCCAAATGCCACGTAACATTCTCCCGCAGTTGGATCAGGAGGTTAACGAACGGCTAACTGGTACGAAATTCTTCAAACAGTGCCCTTCGTGAAGATATCTGCATACTAGTACCACGATGGAACATGAAGAACACGAACGTGGCCTGCAGCCACAAGGTCACGAACAAAGTGGATGTCGATCACAATGTGTTTCGTCCGCTGATGTTGAACCAGATTGGACGAAAGGTAAACAACACTTACATTGTCACAATAAACTAAAGTGCCAAAGAATAACGGGCAATGAAGCTAAAGTAAAAGTTTATGTAACCAACATGTTTCAGCAACCGCATTAGTGACACCACAATACTCAGCTTCTGCACTAGACCTAAAAGGCATAGACTGTCACTTTGATGGCCAAGATAGCAAATTATTACCGAGAAAACACAGTTCCCAGAAGTAGATCGGTGGGTGGTAGGGCAACCTGCCCAGTCAGCGTCTAAGTCAGCTACAAGTGAAGTTGTAGATGAAGTAAAAAGTTGTAGACCCAGATCAAGGGTTCTTAGCGAAGAATCCTTTTAAGAGCCAAAAAATGGGGTTCACGAGGATCATACATGTACATACAGATATGCTGAACGACTTGAGATATCTCAGGACGCGTAAAAGTGAGGTACTGAACAGCACCTGCAAGGCAGTAATATAGAGTGGGGTCGGATACAGCCGGACTATCGGCCCCAAGCTTATAATAAGTGTCAACGGGTGTCCTACAAGGGTTACAGTGTAACATGTTCTTCGGAGCTCACTCAAGAATCTCAGTAGCATACTTCTTCTGAGAGAGATACATCCCATTAGAAGTACGGGTCACATAAATCCTCAAAAAATAGTTCAACGCGGCACGCAGTAACATAGACAACATACCTGCACCTCTTGATCAACATTTACCCATTTCTAAAACTTACAAAAATATACGAACTTATCCATTTGAACTTCAAACCTGTGTGACAACATTTTAAAATCATTATACCACAACGTTCATGATTTCAAATCATTTACCTTTCTGAGTATTGCACGACCCAATTACACAATTAAACAGGTTCCCAACCCGATACCCAGAGCATGATCTCGGGGATTTATTCATCCCAACCCGAGTCCAAACGTCTAAAAGCAATCCCACCATGAGCTCAAGCGACTTCTAAGCATCTAGTCTAACTACTAGATATCCTTGCATCATAATATCACCTATAAAAAGGTAAACAACAACGAGATAGGCTAACACTTAGTGAATGTAATAATCATACCAATTACACAATTAAACAGGTTAAGACATAATAACCCAACCCGATACCCAGAGCATGATCTCGCGGATTTATTCATCCCAACCCAAGTCCAAGCGTCTAAAAGCAATCCCACCATGAGCTCAAGCGACTTTTAAGCATCTAGTCTAACCACTAGATATCCCCGCATCATCAAATCACTTATAAAAAGGTAAACAACAACGAGATAAGCTAATGCTTAGTGAATATAATAATCATATATACATACACATAAGCCATGCAACCAAGTTTATTACACCATACATTCAATCACGTAAACATACAACAATTCCACAGGCACGAAATACATGAATACAATCAACACACGAATTAAACATTAAATCCAATCACAACACTTATGGTTAAACATAATCACCGGTCGACAAATGACACCATAGTGAATCCACCGAACGGCCTATTCACTACGTCACCGAGTGTCCTACCATAATCAATGTGTGACAACCCGGAAATTTCCGATCAAATTAAAACTTAATCTTCAAATGATTTAATGTTCCGACACGATAAGCAAAGGCTGTAATGTTGAAATCTCAAAAACTTTGAACTGTGTTTCATATATTCATTTGACATTCGACTATTCCCGACGATTCACGAACCACTATCTGTAAATAAATACATATATATTTAAATATAAATATATAAATATGAAAGAGAAACTTATGTGATTTAATTCATTTGTGTAAATAAAAATAATATATATTATTACTATAAATCTATATATATATATATATATATATATATATATATATATATATATATATATATATATATATATATATATATATATATATATTTAGAATTTATTTAATAAACGATCGTAGCACTCGTTTGTCATCTTGATAGTTATTAATCAAGTTAAAAACGAACTTATGTGATTTTAAAATAAACAGTGATCCGAAAATGAGTAATATAAATTTTAGGCTTATTAAAAATGTATTTAAGAACTATTTGTTGATTTTTAAATTTTTTTTTATATTTTACTTGGGGTTGGGAGTGAATAATTAATGTAATTTTTATTTCATAATTAATGAGCAAATTTTATACCATAATGACCAAAATAAATATAAATAATTACTGTGAAAATATAGGATTTTTCTGAACACTTTTATTCGCTACTGAGTTACACAACGGAGTACGATATACCAGTCCGGGTAAAACTGTCGGTAGAGTACATACAAATTCATGGCTGCTACTTTTAAAAATCACTATTAGTTTACTATTGCATGTGTACGATGATTATTGAATTCTTATAGAATTTTTCTTTTACTTCACAGAGCTTTTCGTCTCCTTGATAGCTGGAAGTTCTCCAAAAGTATGAAAATCACCTAAACCGAGACCTAAAGCTAAACCGCTGAAGGAACCTCTTTCCGTTGTTAAAGCAAGTACGCTTTTTAAGCTTTTTCCTTACTCTTACTAAAGCAGGCACAAACAAAACTCTCTATTTGGCTTTTCACTGAAACCAATACGTCTAAACATAAGGTAGGTGCTTTCACGACCCCCGTTATATATATATATATATATATATATATATATATATATATATATATATATATATATATATATATATATATATATATATATATATATATATATATATATATCACTCTAATATATCCATCTATCTAGTATCTGTATATATGTATGTTACATATTCAATCACCACACTTAAAATCCATCACCATTTTTGTTGAACTCACCATCGTGAACCACACATCACCACCCTACAAACCATCATCTAGTCGATTACTATCTTTATGATATCCGGGTTTCCTTTTATTTGATAACCAACCAACAACACCATTAAAATACCAAAGCCTGATGTCCTCATGTTCCTGTTTTGGTCGAACAACACAAATCACCAAGACTACACCCGGTAACCACCACAGACCCATGAACATTATCACCTTCGTCACCTTAACACATTTCCTGTTTCTATCATTTTGAACACCATTAACCACCTTCACCGCCATCGTGAATCACCCAAAACTACCACTATCATCATTGTACCTACTGCAGCCCCACACCGCTGTTTCTTTCTGTTTTTTTTACTCAGTTCGAGAGCCATCCACAACCACCATCGAAACCATTAAATTACTGTTACCTACTGTATATATTTTTTTCTTTATAAACCGAAAACCACCACAAAATACCCATTATTGTTGCTGCTATATCCTATCCGCTTTATTGCTCGATCGGTTAAAACCCAAACTAAACGAATATGATAACAGGACGAAGAAGATGATTAAACAGTGACAAAACCAATTTTCTTTCAACTCACTGTTACAACGATGATGAGTTTGTAAATGGTGTTCTGCTGTTTCTGGTATACTTCTGTGTAAAACCACACCCATCAAGACCACCGTAATTATTTAGTCGCTATCTAGTGTTTTTATTTATTAATACATCGACCTTTGATGATGACAGTATAAACGATAATTACAGGGCTTATAATTGGGCTGTGAACCTTATTTAGTTAATGGATCGTTTATTTATATTTAGACTGTTATGATTATGCTTGTGGGCCGAGATCCAGTTACGTTTTCTGTTGGGCCAAAAGATGGTTTTCTGTTGGGCCAAAAGATGAGTGATGATGAAAATGTTAAATGGAAAAAAAGGGAACATAAATATACGGGTAAGTAGATTCAGGCAGTCATACAAATCAGAAATATGTGTTTGGGTGAGCGAGAGGTCACGGGTTCGAGTCCGGTCCAGGGCATTTCTTTTTAGAAAAAGCTTTTAATGGGGTATACACTCTTATTTTTTATTTTTAATTCTATCATTATTATCATTAATTATTATTATGATTATTATTATTATTATTGTTATTATTGTTATTATTATGATTATTATTGTTATTGTTTTTATTAATACTATAATTATTAATATAAGTATCATAATTGTTATTACTATTATTATCATAAATATAAGTATTATATCTATTATTATTGTTACTATGAGTACTACTTATGATATTATTACTAATTTTAAAACTTTAATACTATTATCATCAAGATGAAAAGGTTTATTATTATTATCATTATGAAAATAATACAAATTATTATTATTTTCGTAAATATTAATATTATTATCTTTTTATAAATAATAGAATTGTTAATATTAACATAAGTATTATTATTTATATTATCATGAGTAATATCATTATTATTATCAATAAGAGAATTAATAACATTATTACCTTTATTAATAAAATTAAGTATTATAATTATTATTATTTTTACCATATTTAATATAATTTTAGTATTGTTATAATTACTATTTTTAACAAACGAATGAAATATATATACATGTATATAAAGATACTTAATATATATGACATAACAAAATTAATATTTTATATACAAAATGAATATATAAAACATATATATATATATATATATATAAGTAATATAAATATGATATAACTAATAAATTTATATATATATATATATATTTGTTAAATTACAAGTACATGGTTTAATATATATATACGAATGACATAGGTTCGTGAATCCGAGGCCAACCTTGCACTTGTTCAATGACGTCGTATGTATTTTTACTACGAAATACAGTATTGTGAGTTTCATTACTCCCTTTTTATATATATTTTTGGGACTGAGAATACATGCGCTGATTTTACTAATGTTTTACGAAATAGACACAAGTGATCAAAAACTACATTCTATGGCTGGATTATGAATATTGAATATCACCCATTTTTAACTTGGTAACCTAATAATTAGGAAATGGGTATGACCCCTAATTGACGCGAATCCTAAAGATAGATCTATGGACCTCGACAAGTCCCATCTGGGGTACGGATGCTTTAGTACTTCGAGATTATTATTATTATACAGACGAGAGGTTCTGTTTGGGGATATTCTATGCATTAAAGTTAAGTCGGTTATCAAGCGTTCACCATATGAATGATTTTTAATTCACAGGTTACGCGTGTTATTTTGTACTCGGGTTACGTGTACAATTAAATATATGAAATCTTGTGGTCTATTAAAATGATGAAAATGAATGTTTATGATAAACTAATGAACTTACCAACCTTTGGTTGACACTTGAAAGCATGTTTATTCTCAAGTATGAAAGAAATCTTTCGCTGTGCATTTGCTCATATTAGATATATTACTTGGAGTCATTCATGACATATTTCAAAAGACGTTGCATTCGAGTCGTCGAGTTCATCAAGATTATTACCAAGTCATTTATAATTGGATATATTATGAAATGGTATACTTGCCGTCAACTTTCGATGTAATGAAAGTTTGTCTTTTAAAAACGAATGCAATGTTTGTAAAATGTATCATATAGAGGTCAAGTACCTCGCGATGTAACCAAGTGTAATGTATTCGTCCAGATGGATTAGGACGGGTCCTTTCAGTTGGTATCAGAGCGGTGGTCTTAGCGAACCAGGTCTTGCATTAGTGTGTCTAACTGATAGCTGTTAAGATGCATTAGTGAATCTGGACTTCGACCGTGTCTGCATGTCAAAAGTTTTGCTTATCATTTCGTGTCGAAAATTACCTGCTTATTATTCTTAGGGAATCACTTGCTTATCATCTTAAGTCTAGACACGTCTCACTGCATTTAGTGCATCGATAGTGTATAGACAAAATTCATATCTTAGCGTATCTGTTACAATAGACTTTTCCTGACAGCTTCCGTAGATTCCTCCGTAACTTAATGTAAATCATGTATTGCAGGGTACTAATCTACATCCTATAATCTATTTCATATCGAAAATCTTTCATCTGATCGTACGAGATGGATCCCTCAACCAATTTGAATTCCTTGAATTCCGACAGCTATTCCGATATGGATTTCCACTCGAGCTCCGAAAGCAGTATAACCAGAATGGATCAACAAATCAGTCATCACTAATTCTGGATGAATTGGAGATGGGTTCGTAGTCAACTTAATCAATGGAGACGCGAAGAAGGCAATCCCTTCCACCAACCGAATTCACCTCTTGGTGAAGAACCTGAAGCACTTACCGGCGAACCTGTCTGAAACACCATATTCACCCTCATTGCCAGGATATCCCACAACGATTATATGATATCCCAATTTCTGAACCTTATTCATCCGCTCGTTCCAACCATCAATCACCCCGGAGTAATAGAAGAAGTTAATGAAATTCGCGTCCGAGTTGTAGCCTTAGAAAATATGGTGCAAAACATACCAGCTTCAGCAACATCACTGGCACCAATAGTACCATCAGTAACAGCACCCGTACCATCAACAACACATGCCTCAACATCTCATTCTGTACCTCGATTATAATCATCATACTACGTATCATTCTATATCAACTATCTTCGTTCGACATGGCAATTATGTAATCTCTAATGTTTTAGAGATTATATATCCTTGTTCTAACAGTAAATCAAATTGAGTCTAATATCATATTAACTCATTAAATCTATATTACATCTGAAGAAAATATATATGTATATATATATAATTTCATAAAGATTGTAATTAAAAATTCTTTTGTACAGACTGTTAATGGTGAAAATATTTTAACGGGTAGGTAATACCCGAGGAATAGTTAGATTTCACATTAATAAGTTACACTGTACATTCTTCGAATCTGATTCAACATTCATTTACTATCCTATTTGCAACCACCGATATACATATCCGTTCACCGTAAAATAACCATTTTCATTCAATTTCATATTTGGATTTTGATTTATCAGAATCCAACAAGTGGCATAATGAAGAAAACATTGGACGAAATAAAATTTGTTAGAAATAAACGAATTAACTATAAGAAATTCTATTAAGAATCCACGCTAACAAAATTCTAGCTAACTGTTCCTAGCTAACTGTTAATTCCTTATTACATTTAATTATCGCAATTTTAATTCTCGCAATTTTATTTATCGTCATTTAATTTCCGTTATTTATTTTACGCACTTTATTTATCGCCATTTAAATACTGTTATTTACGCATTTAAATATCGGGACACGTATACAAGGTTTTGACATATCATATCGACGCATCTATATATATTATTTGGAATAACCATAGACACTCTATATGCACTAATGCTCGAGTTAGCTATACAGGGTTGAGGTTGATTCTACAATAATATATATACTTTGAGTTGTGATCGAGTCTGAGACATGTATATAATGGGTCACGACACGTATTAATTAATTCAAATATTATATATTAAACTATATATGAATTGTTGAACTACTAATTGTGGACTACTAACTGTGGACTAATAACATTGGACAATTAAATTGAATTAAAATATTGATTATAACATATGAAACTAAATATTTCTTCAAGTTTGCCACTTGATTTCATCTTAAACCTCATTTGTATCTTGACGATTACAATATGCGTTCAAACCTTTCATGATTCTTGAAAACACCACAATCAAGAGGATGAACCAACCGCACTTCATCTACAGAAGGAAAGATTTATGCATATAGTTATGCACCTGAAAAACTCTCGAAAACTGAGTAAACTTTTAACACGTAGCTGTGCTAATTCCTTTAGCGTTATTATTACCGAAAATAACTTTGCAACTCCTGTTCGAGATAGCCAGTTTTGTCACAGCTCCAGCAAGTCAACTTTGATTTTTCGTTCAAAACAACCTTATTATAACCTTGATATATATGCGTGCTCTTTTATTGTTACCAGGTGATATGCTACTAACGGACGGTTTTTATTTTGTACGGTGTCGTTAGGTCGCACGGTGTCCGATTCGGTAGCACACAGCGTCTTCATTTATTTATATATTGCGGGGCCTAAATTTACTTTACTTTCCAAGGTGTAGAAGGTGTAAGTTAACCTAGTGTCGAATTTTATGCTGATTAATGAATTGAAGATCAAGTGGATAATTGTCTTTTAGTTAAATTACCTGGATAAAAGATAGTAGTTGATTTTAGCTAAAGGTCCTAAATGCAGAAAAAGTAAATAAAGTGGGAGGATATCCGGAGTATGCAGATCAAGGAAATGTTGACCAAGATATCAGTATTGGGTTAGGGAAAGGTAATTATGCTCATGTTAAGACTATGCTTGGATTGAGGTTGATCTGGTTGGATGAGCCAATTACACAGACCTACTTATCTCTGAACTCTCGGAGTTCTCTTTGAGCAATGAGAACACTTGGTCGTGTAACTGAAGTGTAACAATACCTCGGAGGTTATCCTCAGTAGAGTACTAGGTTTATTAGTGAGTTAAGCTCTAATCCTAACCCTCATTATCAGTTCAGATAACTGAATAACAACGTGCCGTGTTGATTGAACACTGATCACAAACGGAAGGAGTCCGTCGGTTTAAGTTGGCAAAATCTTAAATGAAAACTAACAACCATTTCATCATACTAGTGAGATCACAACAAATCAAACATTATACAGCATTACAGTTAATATACTGATAGTAAAGCAGATAGAAACCTAATAAGTACCTAAACAGTTGATATGACTAAGACCTAGGGCAACAATCAGACAAGAACATGCAATAGGCTTGGGTCATACAGTGAAGGAACTAACTAGATCTTAACAGCTTCTAAGAGGTCTCTTTGGAATATTCAATAGGCATACTAGGTCATTCATGTCTCAATTCCTAGGTTTCGTGTCCTAAAAGTGCATTAGATGCCTCTCGGGAACTCCGGCCATACCGAGTTCATAGAATCTTCAGATACAGTATAACCAGGGGTCTTAATCCTATGAAGTAGCTAATTTCAAATAGGTGGACAAGTCCTGATCACAACCTAAGTTGGTCAATCCTTAAGATGCTAGCATACAAATCTATCAGACTTCCTAATTCGGTATTATAACAGTAATCGTACTATATTAACATAATTACGCTAACCCAAACTTCTATCATGGCAACATACAGATAAATTAAGCTATCATGGCAATATCAGAACGCATTATTAAACATAAAGAGTAAGAATACATGTTTAATACAAAAGACAAGCATTTCGAATAAAACCTAAAAAAGCCGAACTAATCTGCCCGGGATCGCAGGGACTCGCCGGGATATCCTTCGAAAAATAAAAGTTAAGCTAACTACTACTAAAAACTACTAATAATATTGAAAATATAAATTGTATTGCAAGTTGAGTGTGTGTTGGAATGGATGGAGAAAGGCCCTTTAAATAGACTTGGAATTCTGGCCAATACGCCTGGCAGGCCGTTTGGCAGGCCGTATTTGGCAGGCCGTATGCTTGGCAAGCCGTTTGGTGGCTCGTGTGGTGGCACGTATCTGGCAGGCCGTTTCCATAGTGGCAGGCCATATGACAGGCTGTATGGCAGGCCGTATAGCTTGCTGATCAGGGCCTGATTCACTGGATCGTAACATGATTTCTTGTCTTTCACTGTTTTCGCTCTAGAATCTTCGTTTTAGCTCCGTTTTACTTGATTCTTTTTGCATCGCCTTTGTAATTATTTATTCTACAAAATCAACCGAAAAAACGATAATTTTTCCGATAAAGTTTTAATCTTTATTGTTTTAGGGCCTGATTTAGGGGGTAAAAACGTGACTTTTTGCCCGATATCAAATACCCCACACTTAGCTTTGATTGTCCTCAAGCAAGAAAGCGGGAATATCGGGATCTTTCTAATGGATTCTTACTTGCCCCACCCGTAGATCTTTTTATTATGCCTTCATCAGAAGTCGGTTCATCTTTCGAAAGTATTAGAAAAAGTTTCGAACTTCGATGATTTGGTCGCTAGATTTCAATTGCATCCATAGTGGAAAAAGGCGTACTTTCCAACTCTCAGATGTAGAGTATACATGATCAGGCTCCTCACTGACGGATCACTCATATCACTCAAGTGTTTAGGGTGTCCTATTCTAATTGTATTGTCGCTTAGAAGCCAGTCGTGTAACAGTTCTCATCATAGGCTTGGTAAAGCATCGATATCTCCACCAGTTAAGTAAGGACGGCACTGATCTTCTTCCTAAGCATTCTTTCAAGAGGAAGACGGGTTATAGGGTTTGGTTGAAAATTTATGAGTTTTGGTGAAAGGTATCCAGATCTTTTGATTTTGAGAGAATTGATAGACTTTAATTCTTCAGAGTATCCATTTTGGATAGATAATGGCTGAGAATTCCGTAAAGGTTTTCTTCGGAAGAGGCGGATTTTGCTAAGACTTTGTCTAGAATTTTCTTTTGTTCTTCCATCATTCTTCTTCAGGGCATCTCCTTGGGTTTCTTTTTGCCTTATTAGAGACTTTGCTCTTAGAGACTTTGCTCTTAGAGACTTTGCTCTTAGAGACTTTGCTCTTTCATAATTTTTTTTTTTGGCATACCCTTTCTTCATAACTTTTGTCATTCATTCCTGGTGCCCAGAGAGGAAGTTATAATCCACTGAAAATAGGTCTTTGACCTATCAAAAACAATCAGGGGTTCAGAAGCTTCGACTAGTGCTTTTGAAGCGAATTTGATCGATCTATCTCTTCATTGATCTCTGGATCTTTGGATGAATGGAAAGGGGAATGAATGGTGTATTTTGGGAGTGAATTTGGGGTGAATATTTCTGATTCATCAACTCTTTATGTAAGTTGGTTGGGTTGAAATACGTGGAGTGGAAACGAAAACGGATGGCTTTTTGTCTTCTCTATTCAGAATGATTTCGGAAGGAGTATTGCACCTGTGCCACGTATGGCGCTCACTAACCATTGGCCTTGAAACGTATGACTGAACCAAGTTCTAACTTGAACCATACACCGGCACGCTCATCAATTGAAATAACAAAGTACTGTAGATTTAATGGGTCATACAGATACTTTGGGTCCAATATTCCTCACTTTTTAGAGTAGGGGTCGTGCTTGATCATGCGTAGCCTTTTAACATATTTTCTTAAAAGAAATCTTTTGACACAAAACATTAGTTTTTAGCTTAATCGTTCCGTTCTAATAAATGTTCCGAAAACCGATTTCTAGCAATTTTATTAGATCTTTTGGGCAAAAACAAAGTAAGAATTTTTCAAAATTACCCAATATCCATTGCTTAATTACTTTTGGACAAAAGAATTTTTCAACACCTGGCGTTTTATGGTTACTTGACTTTAAAACTTTTGACCTTAAAAACCTTACCCATTACCCCACACTTAGAAGAACATTGTCCCTAATGTTCTCTAGAAAGAATATTTATGCTATATAAATTAAGGACATGCCTTCTAAAATTCTAAGTTGGTTGCGAGGGTTACCCCACACTTAGAGATTTTAGTGCGTTATAATTGAAATAGGTTTGAGGAAGGATTACTTCCCTATGGTCGTGTTAACTTTCCTAGTGCTGGGCCTTCCTACGGTCCATCTCCTACATACCAGTCTCTTTTAATAACATTTCTGCATGAAGAACACAAAGAGAAAGACAGCATTTCCACTATATATAACTTTTTATACAATGCTTCAAAAAGATAAAAACTAAAACATAAAATAAAGATAAAGTAGTCTATGGGATACTATCCTGGTCAATGTGTGTCGGCTCTGCAAAGTATCTAAAAACGTCATCCTTCAGGTTTGGCATGTGCTCGAAAGGTTGCCCTATATCCATCTCAAGGCCTAGTAAAGACTCTAGACATAAGTCTGTCGGTATCTCCAGGTGGGATAAGTCTGGGAAAAGCTCCTCGTCAGGCATGCTCCCAGTGATCTCAAATGCCTGGGCCGTTGGCAGCTCCACTGAAATAGGAATAGTGACTAAATGACAACCTCTGGCAACTGGAACTGGCTCTGTAACTGGGGCAGGCGGCACGATGGGAGTAGGAGTAGCGTGTGCAGGCATGGCAACAGAGTGAACTGAAGCTGGTGTGGAATGCCCGGGCATAGACTGTCGTGTCGGCTGAACACATCGTGCTAGCCTATATGAAGATGGGCCCAGAGTGCGTGGCATCCCCTTACGACGGAGGTATGCTCTCAGAGCTTTGTAAAGGCTCTGCTGATCTCTGAGTAGTGCCCATGCGACATCAGGGTCACCCAATTTAGCTCCGTAATGAATCACCATTTGTGGCTCATGTGTATCTGGCAACTGTATGTGCACGACCGATCTCCTGGCTAGACGTCTAGATCGTCGGATGGGAGGAGATGGCGGTGCTGTGCTGATGTCTTCCTCAACGCTCTCTAATACTAATCTCCTTGGGCCTAATTACCCTATTGATGGCCTGTTCTGATCAGTGCTGCTTCCGGATGAGTAAAGTACAGGAGTTCTCCTCCTCCGAACGAGAATGTAAGCTGATGCTCCTGAACTTGGCATTGCGCCTAAACACATTCAACAAACTTGTAAGCATTAAGCGCAAGTATAGCGCTTAGTTGTTAGTACAGAAATAATATCTTAAGACTGAAAATAATTAATAAGAAAATAATAAGAAAAAGGATAAGTAAGGGGTGCCTCCCAAGAGCGCTTTGTTTATCAAGTCGTTACAGCTCGACTTTTACTTGTCAGATCTTCAGAATGGATCAAAGAAGAAGAAGTGTTTCTCCTTATCGTGGTCTTCTAAATAGGCTTTCAACCGATGGCCATTGACTTTGAAATTACCAGTAGGTCCTTCCAATTCCACGGCTCCGTGTAGAAAAGCGTGTATAACTTTGTATGGGCCACTCCATCTTGATCTAAACTTTCCCGCGAACTTCTTGAACCGAGAATTGAAGAGAAGAACTTTATCTCCAGGGGCGAACTTTGTAGGGATTAATTTGGCATCATGCGTAAGTTTCGTTCGTTCCTTGTAGATGTATGACGTTTCATATGCTTGGTCTCTCAATTCAGCGAGTTCGTTCAATTGCATTTTTCTATGTCTTCCAGTAACTGAGGGATCGAGGTTGTAGGTCTTCAGCGCCCAAAGAGCTTTGTATTCGAGTTCTAGTGGAAGGTGATAAGCTTTTCCATAGATCATTCGGTAGGGTGTAGTTGCTAGAGGATTCTTGTAAGCAGTCCGGAATTCCCACAGAGCATCATCTAGCTTCTCGGCCCATTTATTTCCATGATGGCCGACAGTGCGTTCTAAGATTCTTTTGAGTGCTCTGTTCGTGACCTCTGCTTGCCCGTTGGTCTGCGGATGATAGGCAGTGGACATCTTATAGGTAACTCCGTATTGTTGCATCACCTTCATAAACTGAGTGTTACAGAAGTGTGTGCCTCTATCACTTATTATCGCACGGGGAGCTCCAAATCTGCAGAATAGTCTCTTCAGGAAATTTCTGACGACTTTAGCATCATTGGTTGGAAATGCTTGAGCTTCGGCCCATCTGGAGACGTAATCTACTACTACGAGGACATATTCTTTCCCGTTAGACTTTGAGAATGGGCCCATGAAGTCTAATCCCCATATATCGAAGATCTCGCAAGCGTGGATATTAGTCCTAGGCATCTCATTCTTCATAGAGATATTGCCTTGTCTTTGGCATGCGTCGCAACACTTTACAAGCTCTTGCGCATCTCGAAATATAGACGGCCAGTAGAATCCTGATTCGTAGACTTTTCTCGCGGTTAAATTTGCTCCATGATGACCTCCAGTTGGTCCATGGTGACATTGGTGAAGAATTCTTGCTGCTTGCTTCTCATCTACGCACCTCCTGATTATCTGATCAGGGCAAATTCTAAACAGGTAAGGATCTTCCCAGTAGTAGTACTTGGAATCCCTGCAGAACTTCCTTCTTCGGGAGGTACTCATACCCTTTTGTACTACTCCAGAAACTAGGTAGTTGGCCAAGTCGGCATACCAAGGAGTGTCATTAAACTTTGATCCTATGTGAGTTTGTCCTAAACTCATAAGCTGTTCTTCCGGGAACTTATCTCTGATATCTTGTTCTGCAAGTTTTTCCATCATTGGGTTTTCTAAACGACTAAGATGATCTGCTGCGACGTTCTCTGCTCCTTTCTTGTCTTTAATCTCGATGTCGAATTCTTGAAGGAGTAAGATCCATCGTAGGAGTCTTGGTTTCGCATCTTGCATAGTGAATAGATATTTGAGGACTGAATGATCTGTATAGACCGTAGTTTTGGACAAGATAAGATAGGAACGAAATTTTTCGAAGGCGAATAATACAGCGAGCAGCTCCTTCTCCGTGGTAGTGTAATTCTCTTGAGCTCCGATTAAGGTTTTGCTGGCGTAATAGATTGGATGAAAGTGTTTATCTACCCGTTGTCCAAGCACTGATCTAACTGCGAAATCGCTTGCATCACACATGATCTCAAATGGTAGACTCCAATCAGGAGCTATCATGATCGGTGCATGTGTTAGCTGCTTTTTCAGATAGTTGAATGCTTTTTGACATTCTTCATCGAAGACAAACGGGACTTCCTTTCCTAAGAGATGAGTGAGAGGTCGTGTGACCTTTAAAAAATCCTTAATGAAACGTCGGTAGAAACCGGCGTGTCCTAGGAAACTCCTTACCGCTCTTACTGTGGTAGGCTCTGGAAGTTTAGTGATGGTCTCAATCTTAGCCTTATCAACTTCTATTCCTGCTTTAGAGATCTTATGTCCTAAAACTATCCCTTCTTTTACCATGAAGTGACATTTTTCCCAATTAAGAACTAAATTTGACTCTTCACACAGAGTGAGCATCTTGTCAAGGTTTGTGAAAGGACCCGTCCTAATCCATCTGGACGAAGTCCATATCGATTATAAACGATTCACAAAAGTTGATTACATAACGAGGTACTTGACCTCTATATGATACATTTTACAAACATTGCATTCGTTTTTGAAAAGACAATCTTTCATTACATCAAAAGTTGACGGCGTGCATACCATTTTATAATATATCTAATTATAACTGACTTAATAATAATCTTGATGCACTCAACGACTCGAATGCAACGTCTTTTGAAATATGTCATGAATGACTCCAAGTAATATCTTTAAAATGAGCAATTACATAGCAGAAGACTTCTTTCATACCTGAGAATAAACACGCTTTCAAGTGTCAACCAAAAGGTTGGTGAGTTCATTAGTTTAACATAAATAATCATTTCATAATTTTAATAGACCACAAGATTTCATATTTCCATTTCTCATAAACATATGTCCCATGCATAGAGACAAAAATATCATTCATATAGATTGAACACCTGGTAACCGACATTCACAATATGCATATAAGAATATCCCCCATCATTCCGAGATCCTCCTTCGGACATGATACAAATTTCGAAGTACTAAAGCGTCCGGTAATTTGGATGGGGCTTGTTGGGCCCGATAGATCTATCTTTAGAGTTCGCATCAATTAGGGTGTCTGTTCCCTAATTCTTAGATTACCAGACTATATAAAAAGGGACATATTCGGTTTAATAATCCAGCCATAGAATGTAGTTTTAAGTACTTGTGTCTATTTCGTAAAACAGTTATAAAAGCAGCGCATGTATTCTCAGTCCCAAAAATATATATTGCGAACGCATTTAAAAAAGGGATTAATGAAACTCACCTAATGTATTTTGTAGTAAAAATACATACGACTATATTGAACAATGCAGGGTTGTCCTTGAATTCACGAACCTATATTATGTATATACATATTAATACATATTGTTGTAATCGAATAAGTTTATATATATGTATATAATTTATTAATTATATCATTTTTATATTAAATATATGTATATACATCTCATATATTTATTTTATGTATAAAGCTAAAAATGTTGTTATGTTATATGTATTAAGTATATTTTTATATATGTATATATCATTCGTTTGTTAAAATAATAATTTTAGTAACAATATGATTATATTAATATTGATAAAAATGATAATAATCATGATACTTTATATTACTAAATAAGGTATATTTGTTAATAATTATATTGATACTAAATATAATAATATTTATAATAATAACTGTAAAATATAAATTTTCCGGTCAATGATACTTATAATAATAATAATAATAATAATAATAATAATAATAATAATAATAATAATAATAATAATAAATAAATAAATAAATAAGAAATAGAGATATACCCTAAAAAGAATGATGCACCAACGGGGCTGGGACTCGAACCCAAGACCTTTCGAAACCCGACATCCTCACTTAACCAACCAGGCCGTAGCCTATTTTCTGATTTATAATCCCATCTAAATATATATAAACCGTATGACTTTATTCCCTAATTCCTTCTTCTTCATAAATTCAAATTAACCAGAGATACATCGATACTCCTAAGAGTGAGTTACCACTCCACTTTATGACTCAAATTTGATACAGAATATCGTGTTTGATTACCAGGGCAGAAGAAAAAAAAAATGCACATCAGACTATGAACACGATTATGAACTCAAACTTCAATATCAATTTCTAGAACATTTTAGATCAATGTTATAACATGAAAAGGGTTCACAATCGTTATTAGAAACTGTTTGATTCATCAATTGAATTTAAAACAATAACAGGAAATCGAATTTCGTGATGAACCGTATGTTTGACTTTTTAAAATTTTGCTTTGACTCGTAAATTCAAAGTCGATAAGAAAGATTGAACCCTGATATTTTCCAGATAGTCCGAGTAAAAGATGTCTAATAAGACTACATTGATACATTTTGAAATAAAATTCGATTTCGTGTTTTTTTTAAAATTTGACACCTGAGCAGAGTAATATCTGTTCTTCTTCTTTGATTTTATTTAATTCGAAAAATTTGATGCTGTAAAAGATAGAGGTAGTTGTTAATTGATAAAGTAGTTCGATTGGTATCGTTTAACACAGAAATTGATCAAACCTTATAGAAATTACAGGTCGACATGGATTTTGGCAGTAACCGGAATAATAAAAAATAAATAAAGTTTGGTTAAAAAATTCAATGATTTGTACATTTGATTGAGATGGGGAACGGTTTTGGAGATATAAACAAAAATATATACAGTGTTGAAAGCTATATTACACTGAATTGATTCCTTAATTTGTACATATGTAATATATAATTATTATTAATATTTATAATTATATTAGTAATAATCTAAATTCTTAATACAAATAATAATAATAATGTTTATAATAATAATATGAGTATTAATAATATTAAGTCATATTAATTCTAATAATAATCTTATTAATAATAATTTTTAGTAATAATACTAATTATTTTAATACTAGTTATAATATTATTAGTTACAATGATCTTAATATTATTAATGATAATGATAATAATAATATTAATAATAATAACAATAATACAACTTATCCATATCAAATTTTATATACAAATTCTATATTAGAGATAATAATATTGTTAATACAAGTATTAACAATATTAACTATAATGAAAATAATGAGAATAATGTTAATATATCAATTTTAATCAATCTTGTAATTTAATATAATACTATATTTTCTTTATGTAATATTATATTATATAATGACATTTATTGAATACTTAATATTTATATATTTCATATATATTTATTAGAAATCATCTATATATACATATATATACATTTATATATATATATATTTATTTTAATAGTAACTTAATTATACAAGATATTATTTTACATTTTAAATTCCAATTGATTAAAGTATACCTTATTAATTCAAAATATATATATACACTTATATATTTATATATATACATATCTATTTACACACAATTGTTCGTGAATCGTCAGGAACAGTCAAAGATCAAATACATTCATGAAAAATAGTTCAAACATTTGGAGACTCACTTTACTAGACTTTGCTTATTGTGTCAGACTCATATAGTGATTAAAGTTTAAATTTGGTCGAAAATTCCCGGGTCATCACAGTACCTACCCGTTAAAGAAATTTCGTCCCGAAATTTGAGTGAGGTGGTCATGGCTAACAATAATTTTTTTTTTCATAACGAATATGAGTTGATAAATAGAGTTTCATCATTATTGATTAATATAGATAAAACGATTCGGTTACTTGAAGCGTATGAGTGGAGCTATCGTAAAAGATTGAAATAGGAAAAGTAAAGATTCGTCTTATCTTTTGACAGAGTCAGGATTGAATTTAGAAAATAAGGCGTGTCTTAACTTTTGACGTAGAGGGTTGAATTTCGGGATTCAATAGATTTGAAGAAAATCTTCGAAATCTAAAAGATTTGATTTCTTTGGCGAATAAGGAAATTAGGATCTCTACAATTAATACGGTGATCTGCTTCGATTACTCTGTCTAACATTTCCACTATAAATTAAACTCTTTCGTTCCATTATCCTCACCATTCCTATACTTTCTTTCTTAGTTCATACATCCAAAAGATCGTGAAAATGCTTAATCCAGTTCTGATCCTTGTCCTTCTCCTTTCTATTGCTACAATCATTCTCCTTTTCCAACTTCCACCAGAGGAATCTGCTTTCTTCTACTTCGCCCTTGGGGTTATAGTGTTTTTAATTTTTCCGTGTCTTTATATTGCGATAAACATTGACATACACGGTTTGTAATTTATGTGTTGTTATAGGGCTTTATATTTTCCTTTAAATTTCAAAGTCCCTGCTTCTGTCTTTAATAATCATTGTCATTCACAGTTAATGCTCTCTCCTATTTGCTGTGATTTATACCCCCCATTTCTATTTAGGAGATTCATTCTTTTGTTTTCTCTTCCCGACTTTAAATCAAGCGAATAATGGTCCAGAATTCGTAGATATAGAGTTTTAAATAGTTATAATGTTCTAAGCAGGAAAGAACGTGATAGCACGATTTGATTTTCAAATTTATCAACATCACGGAAGATAGATCCATCAAGAATACATTTTCTTGATATGTTCAGAAGTTAAGTAGAATGAAAGAGTTATGTAACATGACACATGATGACGGTATGATCTACTATGAACCATCATCACGTTTTATTAGAAAATCAGCATGACTTACTGTAATATAATCACGTTGATCAAGTGTCATTATATTATACTAACTCGTGCATCAGTTCCCAACACTACTTCAAAAAACATTCTTATTTTAGACTCGAAAGTTTTCATAATATAGAAACTAACAGTTTCTATATGATGTAACACAGATAGCACGAAGAGATTAATGATTTCAGATAAGAATAATTATAAAAATATCTTCAAAAATATGGAGGATATTTATAATGAAAGATACGATAATATCTTTGAATATCTAAGATCAGAGAATGATGGAGACTATTGTCTGCAAGGTTTTAGAGTAACGAGCAAGATATTCGCTAAAGATTTCAGAAGACATTGAATTATTTAGATTCTTTGAAGTCAAACTTATTCTTTGTGATTTGTCCACGGCTTTCTTCATAGTTTCGCATAATCTGCTTTTCGGTACTCAATTTTTCTATTGAATGTTTCCAATATACTGATACACAGGAAGCACGAAGAGGTATATAATTTCGGACGAGAATATTTATGAAAATATCCTCAGAAATATCGAAGATATTGATGATGATATTTTGAAATTTCTAAGTTCGATGGTTGATGGAGAAAGATTTTCCGTAAGATTTTAACATGACTTCGGATCAAGATATTCTCTAAAGATTTCAACGGATCCAGAATTATCTGGATTCTTTGAATATAGGGTATGGTCCTTGTATTTGTCCTTGGTCTCCTTCATGGTTAACTCTATCCGTTTTCCAGTTCCAACGTTTCTGAGCTTTTCCAACATATTATTCTTTATCATCAAACTTCCGACGATTAAGGTCGTTTATGGTTGCCTACAGTTTCTGCTTCTTCATTCAGCTTTTTCAACATTCAGAGTATCTATTCTTAAACTAGGTGCCTTTTCAAAATTTCAGAATTGAAGATCGTAATTCTAGGAGATAATTATTATACGTATACATATAACTATTGATGTAGAAATGCTATGAGATTTCAAAATACTGATTGCTAATTCCTGGTAGTTGGTATAGTATTCTTGTTATAAGATGTAAATGAGTAAATGATAGGGTTTCACTAAATATAGTGATTTTTCGAAAAGTCAAAGATCAACGGAGTTGCTGGTAAATTTACTGCTAACGTGGTGAGATATAAACGGTTTCCCGGTATCGATGACGAAAGACAAATTATATATCAGGGTTATAATAAGCTAATCCGAGTGAAAAGTCGAAGTTGACTTGCTAAAGCTGTGACAAAATTGGCTAATTTGGAGAGGGATTGTAAAGTTATTTTCGGTAATAACAACACCAAAAGAGCTAGTACAGATACGTGTTAAACGTTTACTCAGGTTCCGAGAGTTTTTCAGGTGCATAACTATATGCATAAATCTTTTCTTCTGTAGATGAAGTGCGGTTGGTTTATCCTCTCGATTGAGGTGTTTTCAAGAATCATGAAAGGTTTGAACGCGGATTGTAATCGTCAAGATACAATTGAGGTTTAAGATCAAGTGGCAAATTTGAAGAATTGTTTAGTTTCATATGTTTTAATCAATATTTTAATTCATTTTAATTGTTCAACGTTATTAGTCCACAGTTACTAGTCCACAGTTAGCATTTCAATAATTCATATATAATATTCGAATTAATTAATAAGTGTCGTGACCCGTATACGTCTCAGACTCGATCACAACTCAAATTATATATATTATTGTAGAATCAACCTCAACCCTGTATAGAGAACTCGATCATTACTGCATATAGAGTGTCTATGGTGATTCCAAATAATATATATAGATGCGTCGATATGATTTGTCAAAACCTTGTATATGTGTCCCGATATTTAAAGTGCGTAAAATAAATAACAGAAATTAAATGATGATAAATAAAGTGCGTAAAGTAAATAACAGAAATTAAATGACGATAAATAAAATTGCGAGAATGTAAATTGCGATAAATAAACTGTGATAAATAAATTGCGATAATTAAATGGTAATACGGAATTAACAGTTAGCTAGGAACAGTTAGCTAAGATTTTGTTAGCTTGGATTCTTAATAGAATTTCATATTGTTAATTAATCTGTTTCTAATCAATTTTTATTGTGTCCATTATTTCTTCATTATGCCACTTGTTGGATTCTGATAGGTCAAAATCCAAATATGTAATTGGATGAATATGGTTATTCTGTGGTGAACGGATTTGTATATCGGTGGATGTAAGTAGGATAGCATATGACTGTTGAAACAGATTCGAAGATCGTACAATGTAACTTATTAATGTGAAATTTAAATAGTCCTCGGGTATTACCTACCCGTTAAAATATTTTCACCATTAACAGTTTGTACAAAAGAATTTTTAATTACAATCTTTATGAAAACATATATACATATATATTTTCTTCAGATGTAATCATGGATTTAATGAGTTAATATGATATTAAACTCATTTGCTTTTCGGTTGGAACTAGAATAAATAATCTCTAAAACTTTAGAGATTACATATTCGCCATGTCGAACGAAGATAAATGAGGTAGAACGATACGTAGAACGAAGATCAGACTCAAAGTACAGATGATGATATTAAAGCATGGATTGTTGATGGTACTGGTGCTGTTATTGATGGTACTGTTGGTGTCGGTGATGTTACTGAAGCTGGTACATTTTGCACCATATTCTCCGAATTGATTATTCGAGCGCGAAGTTCGTTGACTCATTACTCCAGGATGATTTTCGATCGGAACGAGTGGATGAATAAGGTTCAGAGTTGTGGATAGAATATAATCTTATCGAGTTACCCTGGAAATGAGACTGAAAATGGTGTCTCGAACAGGTTCGCCGGTAAATGCTTCAGGTTCATTGTGAGGTGAATTCGGTTGGTGGAAAGGATTGCCTTCTGCGCGCTTCCATTAATTAAGTCGACTACGAACCCATTAAATGAATTGATAATGGATGATTGGTTGATTCCTGCCGATGACGCTGTTTTTCGGAGTTTAGGTGAACATCTATGTCAGAATAGCTGTCGGAATAACTATCGGAATAGCTATCGGAATCTGAGGGACTCGAACTGGTTGCAGGATTCATCTCGTACGATCAGATGAAGGATTTTCGATAAGAAATAGATTATAGGATGTAGATTAGTACTCTGCAATACATAATTTACATATGCATATATAATACTAAAAATCCCATAAGTTACGGAGGAATCTACAGAAAATGTCAGGCAAAGTTTACAATATAAGATACGCTATGATTTGAATTAGCAGATATGCTAAGATATGAATTTTGTCTATACACTAATCATGCAATCAATGCAATAAGATGTGTCTAGACTAAGGATGATAAGCAAGTGATTATCTAAGAATGATAAGCGGATAATTTTCGACACGAAATGATAAGCAAAACTTTTGACATGCAGACACGGTCGAAGTCCAGACTCACTAATGCATCCTAACGACTATCAGTTAGACACACTAATGCAAGACCCGGTTCGCTAAGACCACCGCTCTGATACCAACTGAAAGGACCCATCCTAATCCATCTGGACGAAGTCCATATCGATTATAAACGATTCACAAAAGTTGATTACATAACGAGGTACTTGACCTCTATATGATACATTTTACAAACATTGCATTCGTTTTTGAAAAGACAATCTTTCATTACATCGAAAGTTGACGGCGTGCATACCATTTTATAATATATCTAATTATAACTGACTTAATAATAATCTTGATGCACTCAACGACTCGAATGCAACGTCTTTTGAAATATGTCATGAATGACTCCAAGTAATATCTTTAAAATGAGCAATTACACAGCGGAAGACTTCTTTCATACCTGAGAATAAACACGCTTTCAAGTGTCAACCAAAAGGTTGGTGAGTTCATTAGTTTAACATAAATAATCATTTCATAATTTTAATAGACCACAAGATTTCATATTTCCATTTCTCATAAACATATGTCCCATGCATAGAGACAAAAATATCATTCATATGGATTGAACACCTGGTAACCGACATTCACAATATGCATATAAGAATATCCCCCATCATTCCGAGATCCTCCTTCGGACATGATATAAATTTCGAAGTACTAAAGCGTCCGGTAATTTGGATGGTGCTTGTTGGGCCCGATAGATCTATCTTTAGAGTTCGCGTCAATTAGGGTGTCTGTTCCCTAATTCTTAGATTACCAGACTATATAAAAAGGGGCATATTCGGTTTAATAATCCAGCCATAGAATGTAGTTTTAAGTACTTGTGTCTATTTCGTAAAACAGTTATAAAAGCAGCGCATGTATTCTCAGTCCCAAAAATATATATTGCGAAAGCATTTAAAAAAGGGATTAATGAAACTCACCTAATGTATTTTGTAGTAAAAATACATATGACTATATTGAACAATGCAGAGTTGTCCTTGAATTCACGAACCTATATTATGTATATACATATTAATACATATTGTTGTAATCGAATAAGTTTATATATATGTATATAATTTATTAATTATATCATTTTTATATTAAATATATGTATATACATCTCATATATTTATTTTATGTATAAAGCTAAAAATGTTGTTATGTTATATGTATTAAGTATATTTTTATATATGTATATATCATTCGTTTGTTAAAATAATAATTTTAGTAACAATATGATTATATTAATATTGATAAAAATGATAATAATCATGATACTTTATATTACTAAATAAGGTATATTTGTTAATAATTATATTGATACTAAATATAATAATATTTATAATAATAACTGTAAAATATAAATTTTCCGGTCAATGATACTTATAATAATGAATTTTAGTAATTACATATTAATAATACTCATTATAATATAAATAATCATATTTATAATGATAATAATAATAATAATCATTATGATACTTATAAGGATATTTATAATACTGATAATAATTATAATGCTAATAATAATAATAATAATAATAATAATAATAATAATAATAATAATAATAATAATAATAATAATAATAATAATAATAATAATAATAATAATAATAATAATACTTAGATTAGTAATAATCCCAATAAATTAATAATAATGAAAATAACAATATTAACAATACATAATGATAATACAAATAATAATAACTAGGTTAAGGATAATATTACTTATATTAATGATAATAATACGTATATACTTCTAATAATAACATAAACATTAATATTCATAATAATAATAATAATAATAATAATAATAATAATAATAATAATAATAATAATAATAATAATAATAATAATAATAATAAATAAGAAAGATTGAACCCTGATATGTTTGACTTTTTAAAATTTTGCTTTGACTCGTAAATTCAAAGTCGATAAGAAAGATTGAACCCTGATATTTTCCAGATAGTCCGAGTAAAAGATGTCTAATAAGACTGCATTGATACATTTTGAAATAAAATTCGATTTCGTGTTTTTTTTAAAATTTGACACCTGAGCAGAGTAATATCTGTTCTTCTTCTTTGATTTTATTTAATTCGAAAAATTTGATGCTGTAAAAGATAGAGGTAGTTGTTAATTGATAAAGTAGTTCGATTGGTATCGTTTAACACTGAAATTGATCAAACCTTATAGGAATTACAGGTCGACATGGATTTTGGCAGTAACCGGAATAATAAAAAATAAATAAAGTTTGGTTAATAAATTCAATGATTTGTACATTTGATTGAGATGGGGAACGGTTTTGGAGATATAAACAAAAATATATACAGTGTTGAAAGCTATATTACACTGAATTGATTCCTTAATTTGTACATATGTAATATATAATTATTATTAATATTTATAATTATATTAGTAATAATCTAAATTCTTAATACAAATAATAATAATAATGTTTATAATAATAATATGAGTATTAATAATATTAAGTCATATTAATTCTAATAATAATCTTATTAGTAATAATTTTTAGTAATAATACTAATTATTTTAATACTAGTTATAATATTATTAGTTACAATGATCTTAATATTATTAATGATAATGATAATAATAATATTAATAATAATAACAATAATACAACTTATCCATATCAAATTTTATATACAAATTCTATATTAGAGATAATAATATTGTTAATACAAGTATTAACAATATTAACTATAATGAAAATAATGAGAATAATGTTAATATATCAATTTTAATCAATCTTGTAATTTAATATAATACTATATTTTCTTTATGTAATATTATATTATATAATGACATTTATTGAATACTTAATATTTATATATTTCATATATATTTATTAGAAATCATCTATATATACATATATATACATTTATATATATATATTTATTTTAATAGTAACTTAATTATACTAGATATTATTTTACATTTTAAATTCCAATTGATTAAAGTATACCTTATTAATTCAAAATATATATATACACTTATATATTTATATATATACATATCTATTTACACACAATTATTCGTGAATCGTCAGGAACAGTCAAAGATCAAATACATTCATGAAAAATAGTTCAAACATTTGGAGACTCACTTTACTAGACTTTGCTTATTGTGTCGGACTCATATAGTGATTAAAGTTTAAATTTGTTCGGAAATTCCCGGGTCATCACAGTTTGATAGGCACGAATCAAAGGTACTGCCAAAGACTGAGAAGTCGTTCATGAAGACTTCCATACAACGTTCAATCATGTCGTGGAATATTGCTACCATGCATCGTTAAAATGTAGTTGGTGCATTGCATAACCCAAAGGGCATACGTCGATAGGCAAATGTTCCATAAGGACAGGTGAAGGTTGTTTTCTCTCGGTCCTTTGGATCGAGGGGAATTTGAAAGTAGCCGGAAAAACCGTCTAGGAAACAGTAGTACTCATTTCCTGATAGACGTTCCAACATTTGATTAATGAAAGGTAATGAAAAATGATCCTTCCGGGTTGCATCGTTTAATTTACGATAATCTATGCAAACCCTCCAACCGGTGACTTCCCGAATTGGAATAAGTTCATTATTCTCATTTTGAATTACTGTCTGTGACGACCCGGAAATTTCCGACCAAATTTAAACTTAATCTTTATATGTTTCCGACACGATAAGCAAAGTCTGTAACATTGAAGTCTCAAAAAAAAACTTTGAACTGTGTTCAGGTATATATTTAACCTTCGACCAATCTCGACGATTCACGAATTATTACTTGCAAATAAATAGATACATATATATTTAAATATATATATACAATAAGTAATATAGTATAAAAAAATAATAAATAAATAAATAAATACTAGATGATTATAATACTCGTGTGTCGCTTTGATTGATATTTAGTCAGTTTAATTCGAACTTATGATGATGTAATAAATGTTATATGTGGAAATTTATAATATTTTGTTATATGTAAATAATTGCAAATTAAAATATAATTACTATGTTAATATTATTAAAATCATTACTATTATTATTAATTGTTAATATCATTCATATAATTATTAATATTATTAGAATTATCAGAATTATTGTTATTATAATACAACATATTATTATTAATTACTATTATTTTACTTATCATTACTAATATTAAAAAATATTATTATTAGTAATATATTTATATTTATTAATTATTAATATTAATTATATTTAAAATAATAAGAATCAGATAATTAAAATTTGTTTCACATCTTTATCAAGTGTCCATTTCCTTATTGTATCTCGTGATTCAATGTTGACAGATAAAATTCTCAAAGTCATGAACTTTGAATTTTTTTTTTCTCTTTATTGTTTGGCATGTTGCAATTATGCATGCATACTTTTTTTTTTTATTTTTGTGGAACACCACAACATGTAATTGATATTCTTGTTGTTTTAAATGATCACCACAATCATAATGATAATTGTTGTTCCACTATCAAAGATACACTTGAATTGTTGCTATTCTACTTTTTTCAAACAACCGAACCATAAACAAATCAAATTGTTAGGTGCTTCTACTTATTATTGCTATTTGATGAAACCCTCTTTTATCTCCCATCCACACACCAACACTTCATTATAGCTGCTCACAAATTTCTGATTCTTTTCGTTTGATCATCAACCACAACAACACCATTTCTTTTATCTTGTTCCTACTCAAACCCAATTCGTTCTTAGTTGCAACTCTCGTTGAAGACCAACGAAACCTATCAACTTGTTTCCACTTCCATCACAGCCCATTTCATCACCTATGAAAATCATCTAAAACACCAAACCCGGTTGCTTGGTTAAACCGTCACCAAAACCTGCTCGAACTGTTGCTACTCTTCTATGTTTCTGTTCGGGAATCATCATCATCAGACCTACTACACGAGTTTAATTCTGCTTTGATTATAATCAAGAAAGAAGGTGATAAAAATGAAACAACCCACCATCTGTGTTTCGATAACCATCACCACTCGATCACTGTGATTGTTCTCTTCTATGTTGTATTCGACATCTCATCACCATCATCTATCACCACACCTGCAATTTACCCTCTCATTCAACACCTTTCAACACAATATATATATGCTGTTTCTGCAGCTGGAATCAATTATCAAAGAACACCACTACATTTATCTATTACAACTACTACGACTTACTTTCTGTTTGATCGACACCAACACAAGTTACTACGCTGCAGGCCCCTGTTTTGATCAAGCTATTCTATGACTACATACGTTTCCTGTGTTGCACACAATCACCAAAAATCCATCATGGTACCTGTTTCTGTCCACGGTAAGAACACCATCACAACCATCAATAAAATTAGAAGGTTACTGCTATTCCTATTCTCTGTCTATAGACGGAATAAATTGCTAACTATATTCATTGATTAATATCAGTCAGATAATGTTATATACAACATGATAAGCATACTCAGACCCGACGACAATAGTGAAAACATTGATGTAATTGTAGTTATATTTAGGTAAAATCAACAAAAACCTCAATTAACAATCAAATTTCAAGTCTTTCCTTATTATATTACCTTTCAGATGTTCCTCAAGAAGTTATTAAGAGATTGGCACCCATATCAGATTATAAAACCCATCACACCCAATGGAATCACCACCTGCAAAACCATACTCACCATAACCCAAAATACCAAGAAAACACTAATTAGGAATTTCTATATTTTTATTCTAATCAATCAATCATTCAACCTGGAATCCGTGTTATTACTCTGTTCGAATAATCAAGTTTACGGAGAATATCATTAATCAATTTATTGACTAGTTACCTGATCGATTGGTAAGAGGTATCGAATAACGATGATTGAAAACGGATGATGATGATGATGATGATAAATTGATGATCCATTACAATTTGATGATTGTCACTGATCGACCGATCGATTGAAGGATCGAGAACACTTGTACCGTGATGTTTTCCTGCGAGTTACTTCTGCTCCCCTCGATCTACTTTTGAGCCACCAACAAACCACATATCCTTTTTATATTAGGTATTATAAATTATAATTATAATTATTATTATAATTATTATTATTATTTTTATTATTACTATTACTATCATTAAATTTATTGAAATAAGATTTTTTTTATATTGTTATCAACATCTGCAAAATTATTATCATTATAACTATTATTATTATAATTATCATTTTTATCATTTTTATTATTAGAATTAAGTATTATTGATAGTAAAGACTATTATTAAGGATTTTTATTGTTTAAAAAAAATACATTTTTACTTATTATGACTAGAACCATTACTATTATTATTAATATTATGATTTTTATATAACAAATAAATATTATATATTAAGATTACATAAAATTTTATATTAAATATATTAACATTAACTATATAAATATTATGTATGACAAGCAATTAATTTTTGATATAATACTAAATACAAATGTAATATATATTAATATACCTATATGTATAAATATTGATTATCTTACAAAACAACTATATATAAAATATAACTGAAATTATAAATATAAATAAAGTATACATATATCTATATAACTACAACATTTAATATATATATATATATATATATATATATATATATATATATATAAGAAATTATGTGGTTATATGTGTTAATATATATACTTGATATAGGTTCGTGAATCCGAGGCCAACCCTATACTTGTGCAAATGTCGTTATATGTATTTTTACTACAAAATACATTAGGTGAGTTTCATTAATCCTTTTTAAATTCTTTTGCAATATATATTTTTGGGACTGAGAATACATGCGCTGTTTTTATAACTGTTTTACGAAATAGACACAAGTAATTGAAACTACATTATATGGTTGAATGATCGAAATCAAATATGCCCCTTTTTATTAAGTCTGGTAATCTAAGAATTAGGGAACAGACACCCTAATTGACGCGAACTCTAAAGATAGATCTATCGGGCCCAACAAGCCCCATCCAAAGTACCGGATGCTTTAGTACTTCGAAATTTATATCATGTCCGAAGGAGGATCCCGGAATGATGGGGATATTCTTATATGCATACTGTGAATGTCGGTTACCAGGTGTTCAATCCATATGAATGATATTTTTGTCTCTATGCATGGGACGTATGTTTATGAGAAATGGAAATATGAAATCTTGTGGTCTATTAAAATTATGAAATGATTATTTATGATAAACTAATGAACTCACCAACCTTTTGGTTGACACTTTAAAGCATGTTTATTCTCAGGTATGAAAGAAATCTTCCGCTGTGCATTTGCTTATTTTAAAGATATTACTTGGAGTCATTCATGACATATTTCAAAAGATGTTGCATTCGAGACTTTGAGTTCATCAAGACTATTATTAGGTCAATTATAGTAAGATATATTACGTAATGGTATGCATGTCGTCAACTTTCGATGTAATGAAAGATTGTCTTTTCAAAAACGAATGCAATGTTTGTAAAATGTATCATATAGAGATGAAGTACCTCGCGATGTAATCAACTGTTGTGAATCGTTTATAATCGATATGGACTTCGTCCGGATGTATTAGGATGGGTCCTTTCAGTTGGTATCAGAGCGGTGGTCATAGCGAACCAGGTCTTGCATTAGTATGTCTAACTGATAGTCGTTAGGATGCATTAGTGAGTCTGGACTTCGACCGTGTCTGCATGTCAAAAATTTTGCTTACCATTTCCTTCTGAAATTATCTGCTATTCATCCTTAGGAAATTACATGCTTATCACTCTTAGTCTTGACACATCTTACAGCATTGATTGCATGAATAGTGTATAGACAAAATTCACATCTTAGCGTAGCTGTTACTGTAGACTTTGCTTGACAGCTTCCGTAGATTCCTCCGTAATTTATGAGATTTTAGTATTAAATATGCATATGTAAAATTATATATTGCAGGGTACTAATCTACATCCTATTCTTTTTCTTATTGAAAATCCTTCATCTGATTGTATGAGATGAATCCCTCAACCAGTTCGAGTCCTTTAGATTCCGATAGCTATTCCGACATAGAGTTTCACTCGAGTTTCGAAAGCAAAGTCACCGGAATGAATCAACAAATCAGCCATCCCCAATTCATCTGATGGTTTCGTAGTCAACTTAATCAATGGAGACGCGAAGAAGACGATCTCTTCCACCAACCGAATTTACCTCTAGGCGAACAACCTGAAACACTTACCGGCGAATCAGTCCGAAACACCATTTTCACCCTCATTTTCAGGATATCTCGTAACTATTATATATTATCCACAATTCTAAATCTTATTCATCTGCTCGTTCCGACCGACAATCATCCTAGAGTAATGGAAGAAGTCAACGAGCTTCGCGCTCGAGTAATAAATTCGGAAAATATGGTGCAAAATTTACCAGCTTCAACAACATCACCGGCACCAACAGTACCATCGGTAATAGCACCAGTACCATCAACATCACACGCCTCAACATCTCATTATGTACCTCGAGTATAATCATCATTCTACGTATCATTCTACATCAAATATCTTCGTTCTTCATGGCGATTATGTAATCTCTAAAGTCTTAGAGATTATTTATTCTAGCTCAAACTGAAAATCAAATGAGGTTAATATCCTATTAACTCATTAAATCAATGATTGCATCTGAAGAAAATATATATGTATATATGTTTTCATAAAGATTGTAATTAAAAATCCTTTTGTACAAAATGTTAATGATGAAAATATTTTAACGGGTAGGTAATACCCGAGGAACATTTAAATTTCACATTAATAAGTTGCACTGTACATTCTTCGAATCTGATTCAACAGTCATTTACTATCCTATTTACATCTACCGATATACGAATCCGTTCACCACAGAATAACCATTTTCATTCAATTTCATATTCGGATTTTGATTTATCAGAATCCAACAAGTGGCATAATGAAGAAAACATTGGACAAAATAAAATTTGTTAGAAACAAACAAATTAACTATAAAAAATTTTTTTTTGCTAAGAATCCACGCTAACTGTTCCTAGCTAACTGTTAATTCCGTATTACTTTTTATTTATCGCAATTTATTTATCGCATTTTATTTACCGCAATTTAATTATAGCAATTTTATTTATCGTCATTTAATTTCTGTTATTTATTTTACGCACTTTAAATATCGAGACACGTATACAATGTTTTGACATATCATATCGACGCATCTATATATATTATTTGGAATAACCATAGACACTCTGTATGCAGTAATGCGGGAGTTAGCTATACAGGGTTGAGGTTGATTCTACAATAATATATATAGTTTGAGTTGTGATCGAGTCTGAGACGTATACGGGTCACGATACGTATTAATTAATTCAAATATTATATATTAAACTATATATGAATCATTGGATTGTTAACTGTGGACTATCGACTGTAGACTAATAACATTGGGTAATTAAAATGAATTAAAATATTGATTATAACATATGAAACTAAACAATTCTTCAAGTTTGCCACTTGATCTCATCTTAAACCTCATTGGTATTTTGACGGTTACAATCTGCGTGCAAACCTTTCATAATTCTTGAAAACACCTCAATCGAGAGGATGAACCAACCGCACTTCATCTACGGAAGAAAAGATCGATGCATATAGTTATGCACCTGAAAACACTCAGAACCCGAGTAAACGTTTAAAACGTATCTGTGCTAGCTCCTTTGGCATTGTTATTACCGAAAATAACTTTGCATTTTCTTTTTAAATTAGCCAATTTTGTCACAGCTCCAGCAAATCAACTTTGACTTTCATTCAAATTAGCCTTATTATAACCTCGATATATAAGATTGCCTTTCATCATCATTACCGGGGAACCGTTTATATTCCACCACATTAGCAGTAAACTTACCAGCAACCTCATTGCTCCTTGGCTTAAACCTCTCCGATAAATCACTATATTTATCCATTGAAACCCTATCATATACTCATCGGTATCTTGTAATGATAATTACCATACCAAGTACCGGAAGGCATCAATCGATAATCTCGAAATTATCAGCGATTCTACGACAACAATTTATATATATATATATATATATATATATATATATATATATATATATATATATATATATATATATATATATATATAAATATAACTTCTATCTTCTGTATTTACGAATTTCAATTCTGAATTTCTGAAAAGCGCTTTAGCTTATGAATCAGTTTCCTGAGTTTTGAAAAAGCAGATGAAGCAGTGAAAACTGAAGACTGCCTTAACAGTCAAAAGTTTGATGATAAAGAATGGAGTGTTGGAAAAGCTCAAAGATTTTGATACTGAAAAATGAATTGAGCAAATCATGAAAGAGACTCTGAACAAGGACTAAACTTGTACATAAAAGAATCCTGATGATTCTGTTTCTGATGAAATCTTTAACGAATACCTTGCTCCTTAATCACACTAAATCATCGTGAATGAATTTCTTCATCACAATTTAATTCAGAAATTCCAAGATATCATCGTATCTTTCATTATAAATATCCTCCATATTTCTGAAGATATTTTCATAACTATTCTTATCTAAAATCATTAATCTTTTTGTGCTATCAGTGTTACATCATATAGAAACTGTTAGTTTCTATATTCTGTAAACTTTCGAGCTTAAAATATGAATGTTATTGAAGTAATGTTGGGAACTGATGCATGAGTTAGTATAATATAATGACACTTGATCAACGTGATTATATTACATTAAGTCATGTTGAGTTTCTAATGGGACATGATGATTCACAGATCATAACGTCATCATGCGTCATGTTACATAACTCTTTCATTCTGCTTAACTTCTGAACATATCAAGAAAATATATTCTTGATAGTTCTATTCTCAGTGATTCGGGTAATTTGATAAAACAAATCGTGCTACTACCTTTCCTTTCTGCCTTGTATATTATGATAATTTGAAACTCCATACCTATGAATTATGGACCATTACTTGCGAAAAGTAAACAAAAGCATGAAGCTCCGAAATAGAAAAGGTGTATAAATCGCAGCAAATAAGAGAGCGCATTAACTGTGGATGACAATAATTATAGGAGACAGAAGCAGGGACATTGAAATATAAGGGAAAATATAAAATCCAACAACAACGCAGAAATTACAAACCGTGGATATTAATACGAATAGAAATATAAAGACACGGTATAATTAAGAATAGTATCACTCCAAAGTAATAGTAGAAGTAAACAGATTTTTCTGGTGGAAGATTGAAAAGAAGGATGACATGAATGATAATTAGAAAAATATCAAGGATTAGAAATGGATTAAGCATTTTTACAATCTTTTGGATGTACAAACTAAGAAAAAGTATAGGAATGGTGAGGATAATGGAACGGAAAAAGTTTAATTTATAATGGATATATCAGACAGAGTAATCGAGGCAGATCACCGTATTTAATTATATAGAGATCTTAATTTCCTTATTCACCGAAGAATCAGATTTTATAGATTTCGAAGATTTTATTGAATTCCTTAAATTCCGGAATTCAAACGTGAATACGTCAAAAGCTAAGGCGAATCTTTATTTTCACATTTCACTCTTTTGTGACAACTTCACTCGTACGCTTCACAAAATCGAATCGTTTTACATATATTACTCAATATTGATAAAACTCTATTTATCAACTCATATTCGTCATGAAAACATTTTTATTGTTAGCCATGACCACCTCACTCAAATTTCGGGACGAAATTTCTTTAACGGGTAGGTACTGTGACGACCCGAAAATTTTCGACCAAATTTAAACTTAATCTTTATATGTTTCCGACACGATAAGCAAATTCTGTAACATTGAAGTCTCAAAAAAAAACTTTGAACTGTGTTCAGGTATATATTTGACCTTCGACCAATCCCGATGATTCACGAATTATTACTTGCAAATAAATAGATACATATATATTTAAATATATATATACAATAAGTAATATAGTATAAAAAAAATAATAAATAAATAAATAAATACTAGATGATTATAATACTCGTGTGTCGCTTTGATTGATATTTAGTCAGTTTAATTCGAACTTATGATGATGTAATAAATTTTATATGTGGAAATTTATAATATTTTGTTATATGTAAATAATTGCAAATTAAAATATAATTACTATGTTAATATTATTAAAATCATTACTATTATTATTAATTGTTAATATCATTCATATAATTATTAATATTATTAGAATTATCAGAATTATTGTTATTATAATACAACATATTATTATTAATTACTATTATTTTACTTATCATTACTAATATTAAAAAATATTATTAATAGTAATATATTTATATTTATTAATTATTAATATTAATTATATTTAAAATAATAAGAATCAGATAATTAAAATTTGTTACACATCTTTATCAAGTGTCCATTTCCTTATTGTATCTCGTGATTCAATGTTGACAGATAAAATTCTCAAAGTCATGAACTTTGAATTTTTTTTCTCTTTATTGTTTGGCATGTTGCAATTATGCATGCATACTTTTTTTTTTTTTTTTTTGTGGAACACCACAACATGTAATTGATATTCTTGTTGTTTTAAATGATCACCACAATCATAATGATAATTGTTGTTCCACTATCAAAGATACACTTGAATTGTTGCTATTCTACTTTTTTCAAACAACCAAACCATAAACAAATCAAATTGTTAGGTGCTTCTACTTATTATTGCTATTCGATGAAACCCTCTTTTATCTCCCATCCACACACCAACACTTCATTATAGCTGCTCACAAATTTCTGATTCTTTTCGTTTGATCATCAACCACAACAACACCATTTATTTTATCTTGTTCCTACTCAAACCCAATTCGTTCTTAGTTGCAACTCTCGTTGAAGACCAACGAAACCCATCAACTTGTTTCCACTTCCATCACAGCCCATTTCATCACCTATGAAAATCATCTAAAACACCAAAACCGGTTGCTTGGTTAAACCGTCACCAAAACCTGCTCGAACTGTTGCTACTCTTCTATGTTTCTGTTCAGGAATCATCATCATCAGACCTGCTACACGAGTTTAATTCTGCTTTGATTATAATCAAGAAAGAAGGTGATAAAAATGAAACAACCCACCATCTGTGTTTCGATAACCATCACCACTCGATCACTGTGATTGTTCTCTTCTATGTTGTGTTCGACCTCTCATCACCATCATCTATCACCACACCTGCAATTCACCCTCTCATTCAACACCTTTCAACATAATATATATATGCTATTTCTGCAGCTGGAATCAATTATCAAAGAACACCACTACATTTATCTATTACAACTACTACGACTTACTTTCTGTTTGATCGATACCAACACAAGTTACTACGCTGTAGGCCCCTGTTTTGATCAAGCTATTCTATGACTACATAAATTTCCTGTGTTGCACACAATCACCAAAAATCCATCATGGTACCTGTTTCTGTCCACGGTAAGAACACCATCACAACCATCAATAAAATTAGAAGGTTACTGCTATTCCTATTCTCTGTCTACAGACGGAATAAATTGCTAACTATATTTATTGATTAATATCAGTCAGATAACATTATATACAACATGATAAGCATACTCAGACCCGACGACAATAGTGAAAACATTGATGTAATTGTAGTTATATTTGAAATGTCCCGTTCTTATTGATTAAAAACGTTCCATATTAATTGATTTCGTTGTGAGGTTTTAACCTCTATATGAGACGTTTTTCAAAGACTGCATTCATTTTAAAACAAACCATAACCTTTATTTCATCAATAAAGGTTTAAAAATCTTTACGTAGATTATCAAATAATGATAATCTAAAATATCCTGTTTACACACGACCATTACATAATGGTTTACAATACAAATATGTTACAACAAAATAAGTTTCTTGAATGCAGTTTTTACACAATATCATACAAGCATGGACTCCAAATCTCGTCCTTATTTAAGTATGCGACAGCGGAAGCTTTTAATAATCACCTGAGAATAAACATGCTTAAAACGTCAACAAAAATGTTGGTGAGTTATAGGTTTAACCTATATATATCAAATCATAATAATAGACCACAAGATTTCATATTTCAATACACATCCCATACATAGAGATAAAAATCATTCATATGGTGAACACCTGGTAACCGACATTAACAAGATGCATATATAAGAATATCCCCATCATTCCGGGACACCCTTCGGATATGATATAAATTTTGAAGTACTAAAGCATCCGGTACTTTGGATGGGGTTTGTTAGGCCCAATAGATCTATCTTTAGGATTCACGTCAATTAGAGTGTCTGTTCCCTAATTCTTAGATTACCAGACTTAATAAAAAGGGGCATATTCGATTTCGATAATTCAACCATAGAGTGTAGTTTCACGTACTTGTGTCTATTTTGTAAATCATTTATAAAACCTGCATGTATTCTCATCCCAAAAATATTAGATTTTAAAAGTGGGACTATAACTCACTTTCACAGATTTTTACTTCGTCGGGAAGTAAGACTTGGCCACTGGTTGATTCACGAACCTATAACAATATATACATATATATCAAAGTATGTTCAAAATATATTTACAACACTTTTAATATATTTTGATGTTTTAAGTTTATTAAGTCAGCTGTCCTCGTTAGTAACCTACAACTAGTTGTCCACAGTTAGATGTACAGAAATAAATCGATAAATATTATCTTGAATCAATCCACGACCCAGTGTATACGTATGTATCTCAGTATTGATCACAACTCAAACTATATATATTTTGGAATCAACCTCAACCCTGTATAGCTAACTCCAACATTCACATATAGAGTGTCTATGGTTGTTCCGAAATATATATAGATGTGTCGACATGATAGGTCGAAACATTGTATACGTGTCTATGGTATCTCAAGATTACATAATATACAATACAAGTTGATTAAGTTATGGTTGGAATAGATTTATTACCAATTTTCACGTAGCTAAAATGAGAAAAATTATCCAATCTTGTTTTACCCATAACTTCTTCATTTTAAATCCGTTTTGAGTGAATCAAATTGCTATGGTTTCATATTGAACTCTATTTTATGAATCTAAATAGAAAAAGAATAAGGTTATAGTCGGAAAAATAAGTTACAAGTCATTTTTGTAAAGGTAGTCATTTCAGTCGAAAGAACGACGTCTAGATGACCATTTTAGAAAACATACTTCCACTTTGAGTTTAACCATAATTTTTGGATATAGTTTCATGTTCATAATAAAAATCATTTTCTCAGAATAACAACTTTTAAATCAAAGTTTATCATAGTTTTTAATTAACTAACCCAAAACAGCCCGCGGTGTTACTACGACGGCGTAAATCCGGTTTTACGGTGTTTTTCGTGTTTCCAAGTTTTAAATCATTAAGTTAGCATAGCATATAGATATAGAACATGTGTTTAGTTGATTTTAAAAGTCAAGTTAGAAGGATTAACTTTTGTTTGCGAACAAGTTTAGAATTAACTAAACTATGTTCTAGTGATTACAAGTTTAAACCTTCGAATAAGATAGCTTTATATGTATGAATCGAATGATGTTATGAACATCATTACTACCTTAAGTTCCTTGGATAAACCTACTGGAAAAGAGAAAAATGGATCTAGCTTCAACGGATCCTTGGATGGCTCGAAGTTCTTGAAGCAGAATCATGACACGAAAACAAGTTCAAGTAAGATCATCACTTGAAATAAGATTGTTATAGTTATAGAAATTGAACCAAAGTTTGAATATGATTATTACCTTGTATTAGAATGATAACCTACTGTAAGAAACAAAGATTTCTTGAGGTTGGATGATCACCTTACAAGATTGGAAGTGAGCTAGCAAACTTGAAAGTACTCTTGATTTTATGTAACTAGAACTTGTAGAATATATGAAGAACACTTAGAACTTGAAGATAGAACTTGAGAGAGATCAATTAGATGAAGAAAATTGAAGAATGAAAGTGTTTGTAGGTGTTTTTGGTCGTTGGTGTATGGATTAGATATAAAGGATATGTAATTTTGTTTTCATGTAAATAAGTCATGAATGATTACTCATATTTTTGTAATTTTATGAGATATTTCATGCTAGTTGCCAAATGATGGTTCCCACATATGTTAGGTGACTCACATGGGCTACTAAGAGCTGATCATTGGAGTGTATATACCAATATTACATATATCTAAAAGCTGTGTATTGTACGAGTACGAATACGGGTGCATACGAGTAGAATTGTTGATGAAACTGAACGAGGATGTAATTGTAAGCATTTTTGTTAAGTAGAAGTATTTTGATAAGTGTATTGAAGTCTTTCAAAAGTGTATAAATAAATATTAAAACACTACATGTATATACATTTTAACTAAGTCGTTAAGTCATCGTTAGTCGTTACATGTAAGTGTTGTTTTGAAACCTTTAGGTTAACGATCTTGTTAAATGTTGTTAACCCAATGTTTATAATATCAAATGAGATTTTAAATTATTATATTATCATGATATTATCATGTATGAATATCTCTTAATATGATATATATACATTAAATGTCTTTACAACGATAATCGTTACATATATGTCTCGTTTAAAAATCATTAAGTTAGTAGTCTTGTTTTTACATATGTAGTTCATTGTTAATATACTTAATGATATGTTTACTTATCATAGTATCATGTTAAATATATATATATATCCATATATATGTCATCATATAGTTTTTACAAGTTTTAACGTTCGTGAATCACCGGTCAACTTGGGTGGTCAATTGTCTATATGAAACATATTTCAATTAATCAAGTCTTAACAAGTTTGATTGCTTAACATGTTGGAAACATTTAATCATGTAAATATCAATCTCAATTAATATATATAAACATGGAAAAGTTCAGGTCACTACAGTACCTACCCGTTAAATAAATTTCGTCCCTAAATTTTAAGCAGTTGGAGGTGTTGACGTATCTTCTGGAAATAAATGCGGGTATTTCTTCTTCATCTGATCTTCTCGTTCCCAGGTAAACTCGGGTCCTCTACGAGCAATCCATCGAACCTTAACAATCGGTATCTTGTTTTGTTTAAGTCTCTTAACCTCACGATCCATTATTTCGACGGGTTCTTCAATGAATTGAAGTTTTTCATTGATTTGGATTTCGTCCAACGGAATAGTGAGATCTTCTTTAGCAAAACATTTCTTCAAATTTGAGACGTGGAAAGTGTTATGTACAGCCGCGAGTTGTTGAGGTAGCTCCAGTTGGTAAGCTACTGGTCCGACATGATCTATAATCTTGAATGGTCCAATGTACCTTGGATTTAGTTTCCCCTGTTTACCAAATCGAACAACGCCTTTCCAAGGTGAAACCTTAAGCATGACCATTTCTCCAATTTCAAACTCTATATCTTTTCTTTTACTGTCCGCGTAGCTCTTTTGTCGACTCTGGGCGGTTTTCAATCTTTGTTGAATTTGGATGATTTTCTCGGTAGTTTCTTGTATTATCTCCGGACCCGTAATCTGTCTATCCCCCACTTCACTCCAATAAATTGGAGACCTGCACTTTCTACCATAAATTGCTTCAAACGGCGCCATCTCAATGCTTGAATGGTAGCTGTTGTTGTAGAAAAATTCTGCTAACGGTAGATGTCGATCCCAACTGTTTCCGAAATCAATAACACATGCTCGTAGCATGTCTTCAAGCGTTTGTATCGTCCTTTCGCTCTGCCCATCAGTTTATGGATGATAGGCAGTACTCATGTCTAGACGAGTTCCTAATGCTTGCTGTAATGTCTGCCAGAATCTTGAAATAAATCTGCCATCCCTATCAGAGATAATAGAGATTGGTATTCCATGTCTGGAGACGACTTCCTTCAAATACAGTCGTGCTAACTTCTCCATCTTGTCATCTTCTCTTATTGGCAGGAAGTGTGCTGATTTGGTGAGACGATCAACTATTACCCAAATAGTATCAAAACCACTTGCAGTCCTTGGCAATTTAGTGATGAAATCCATGGTAATGTTTTCCCATTTCCATTCCGGGATTTCGGGTTGTTGAAGTAGACCTGATGGTTTCTGATGCTCAGCTTTGACCTTAGAACACGTCAAACATTCTCCTACGTATTTAGCAACATCGGCTTTCATACCCGGCCACCAAAAATGTTTCTTGAGATCCTTGTACATCTTCCCTGTTCCAGGATGTATTGAGTATCTGGTTTTATGAGCTTCTCTAAGTACCATTTCTCTCATATCTCCAAATTTTGGTACCCAAATCCTTTCAGCCCTATACCGGGTTCCGTCTTCCCAAATATTAAGATGCTTCTCCGATCCTTTGGGTATTTCATCCTTTAAATTTCCCTCTTTTAAAACTCCTTGTTGCGCCTCCTTTATTTGAGTAGTAAGGTTATTGTGTATCATTATATTCATAGATTTTACTCGAATGGGTTCTCTGTCCTTCCTTCTCAAGGCGTCGGCTACCACATTTGCCTTCCCCGGGTGGTAACGAATCTCAAAGTCGTAATCATTCAACAATTCAATCCACCTACGCTGCCTCATATTCAGTTGTTTCTGATTAAATATGTGTTGAAGACTTTTGTGGTCGGTATATATAATACTTTTGACCCCATATAAGTAGTGCCTCCAAGTCTTTAATGCAAAAACAACCGCGCCTAATTCCAAATCATGCGTCGTATAATTTTGCTCGTGAATCTTCAATTGTCTAGACGCATAAGGAATCACCTTCGTACGTTGCATTAATACACAACCGAGACCTTGCTTTGATGCGTCACAATAAATCACAAAATCATCATTCCCTTCAGGCAATGACAATATAGGTGCCGTAATTAGCTTTTTCTTCAATAATTGAAACGCCTTTTCTTGTTCATCCTTCCATTCAAATTTCTTCCCTTTATGCATTAATGCAGTTAAGGGTTTTGCTATTTTGGAGAAATCTTGGATGAATCTTCTGTAGTAACCAGCCAATCCTAAAAATTGACGTATATGCTTCGGAGTTTTCGGGGTTTCCCACTTTTCAACAGTTTCTATCTTTGCCGGATCCACCTTAATACCTTCTTTGTTCACTATGTGACCGAGGAATTGAACTTCTTCCAACCAAAATGCACACTTTGAAAACTTAGCGTACAATTCTTCCTTCCTCAATACTTCTAACGCCTTTCTCAAATGTTCACCGTGTTCTTGGTCATTCTTTGAGTAAATAAGTATGTCATCAATGAAAACAATGACAAACTTGTCAAGGTATGGTCCACACACTCGGTTCATAAGGTCCATGAACACAGCTGGTGCATTAGTTAAATCAAACGGCATGACCATAAACTCGTAATGACCATAACGTGTTCTGAAAGCAGTCTTTGGAATATCATCTTCTTTCAACCGCATTTGATGATACTCGGAACGTAAGTCAATCTTTGAATAAACAGACGAGCCTTGTAGTTGATCAAATAAGTCGTCGATTCTCGGTAGTGGGTAGCGATTCTTAATGGTAAGTTTGTTCAACTCTCGGTAGTCGATACACAACCTGAATGTACCATCTTTCTTCTTGACAAACAAAACAGGAGCTCCCCACGGTGATGTGCTTGGTCGAATGAAACCACGCTCTAAAAGTTCTTGTAATTAGCTTTGCAGTTCTTTCATCTCGCTGGGTGCGAGTCTGTAAGGAGCACGAGCTATTGGTGCAGCTCCTGGTACAAGATCTATTTGAAATTCAACGAATCGATGTGGGGGTAATCCCGGTAATTCTTTCGGAAATACATCGGGAAATTCTTTTGCGACGGGAACATCATTGATGCTCTTTTCTTCAGTTTGTACTTTCTCGACGTGTGCTAGAACAGCATAGCAACCTTTTCTTATTAGTTTTTGTGCCTTCAGGTTACTAATAAGATTTAACTTTGCGTTGCTCTTTTCTCCGTACACCATTAAGGGTTTTCCTTTTTCTCGTATAATGCGAATTGCATTTTTGTAACAAACGATCTCTGCTTTCACTTCTTTCAACCAGTCCATACCGATTATCACATCAAAACTCCCTAACTCTACTGGTATCAAGTCAATCTTAAATGTTTCGCTAACCAGTTTAATTTCTCGATTCCGACATATATTATCTGCTGAAATTAATTTACCATTTGCTAATTCGAGTAAAAATTTACTATCCAAAGGCGTCAATGGGAAACTTAATTTAGCACAAAAATCTCTACTCATATAGCTTCTATCCGCACCCGAATCAAATAAAACGTAAGCAGATTTATTGTCAATAAGAAACGTACCCGTAACAAGCTCTGGGTCTTCCTGTGCCTCTGCCGCATTAATATTGAAAACTCTTCCGCGGCCTTGTCCATTCGTGTTCTCCTGGTTCGGGCAATTTCTAATAATGTGGCCCGGTTTTCCACATTTATAACAAACTACATTGGCATAACTTGCTCCGACACTACTTGCTCCGCCATTACTCGTTCCGACACCATTTGTTCCTTTCGTTCTGTTAACCCCTGGTCCGTAGACCTCACACTTCGCCGCGCTATGACCATTTCTTTTACACTTGTTACAAAATTTAGTGCAGAACCCCGAGTGATACTTTTCACACCTTTGGCATAGCTGCTTGTGATTGTTGTTGTTGTTGTTGTTGTTGCGGTTATTATTGTTGTTGGGATGATTGTTGTAGTTGCTGTTGTTGCTGTTGTTGCTGTTGTTGCTGCTGTTGTTGTTGTTGTTGTTGTTGTTGTTGTTGTTGTTGTTGTTGTTGTTGTTGTTGTTGTTGTTGTTGTTGTTGTTGTTGTTGTTGTTGTTGTTGTTGTTGTTGTTGTTGTTGTTGTTGTTGTTGTTGTTGTTGTTGTTGTTGTTGTTGTTGTTGTTGTTGTTGTTGTTGTTGTTGTTGTTGTTGTTGTTGTTGTTGTTGTTGTTCTTGTTGTTGTTGTTGGGCCGTTTGTTGTAGTTGCGATTGATGTTGCGATTGTTGGGATAGTTGTTGCGATTATTGTTGTAATTGTTGTTGTTGTTGTTGTTGTTGTTGTATTGGTGATTCTTATCACCGTTTTCTTCCCACTTTCTTTTGACTTGCTTCACATTGGCCTCTTCAGCAGTCTGTTCTTTAATTCTTTCTTCAATCTGGTTCACTAGTTTGTGAGCCATTCTACATGCCTATTGTATGGAGGCGGGCTCGTGTGAACTTATATCTTCTTGGATTCTTTCCGGTAATCCTTTCACAAACGCGTCGATCTTCTCTTCGTCATCTTCGAATGCTCCCGGACACAATAGGCACAATTCCGTGAATCGTCTTTCGTACGTGGTAATATCAAATCCTTGGGTTCGTAACCCTCTAAGTTCTGTCTTGAGCTTATTGACCTCGGTTCTGGGACGGTATTTCTCGTTCATCAAGTGCTTGAATGCTGACCACGGTAGTGCGTACGCATCGTCTTGTCCCACTTGCTCTAGATAGGTATTCCACCATGTTAACGCAGAACCTGTGAAGGTATGTGTAGCGTACTTCACTTTGTCCTCTTCAGTACACTTACTTATGGCAAACACCGATTCGACCTTCTCGGTCCACCGTTTCAATCCGATCGGTCCTTCGGTTCCATCAAATTCTAAAGGTTTGCAGGCAGTGAATTCTTTGTAGGTGCATCCTACATGATTTCCTGTACTACTAGATCCAAGGTTATTGTTGGTATGTAGCGCAGCCTGTACTGCGGCTATGTTTGAAGCTAGAAAAGTACGGAATTCCTCTTCATTCATATTCACGGTGTGTCGAGTAGTCGGTGCCATTTCCTTCAAAATAGTCAAATGGAACAAGTTAATCATACAGAATATTAAGAGTAGTTAATAGTATTTCGTAGCATAATATGAACTCATTTATAAAAGCTTTTTCTTCATATTAGCGTTTTATAAGTTTAAATTCGGGTAGTACCTACCCGTTAAGTTCATACTTAGTAGCTAATATACAATTCAACTACTACAATTCTATATGAAAAACTGATTATAATAATATTTCGCGTTCAAACTTTTACACAATATTTTACAAACTTACAATACCGCTTATTTTACATATAGCATGAAATATAGCACGCAATAAATTTGATACAAGATGGTTGTGAAGATAATTCTAGCTAGTACACAAGTCGTTCAGCAAAGGCAATAAAGACACGTAATTCATACGTCCAGAAACACGTCATGCATTCTGGTTTTACTAGGATTACTTCCCATCCTTGGTCTTGTGGAACATAACCATTATGGCCGTTGACAAGACAGCGTGTTGTAACGTCGTCAAAGGGACGAGGGTTACGTAATGTCCAACAGTCCCGTTACAATCTAAAAACCTCATTTCTTACCCCAATTACCGACTTCGTCACTTGTGGGAACGTTTTGTTTAATAGTTGTAGCTCGATGTTCTTGTTCTCACTTTGGTGAGATGCGAACATTACTAATCCGTAAGCATAACATGCTTCTTTATGTTGCATGTTAGCCGCTTTTTCTAAATCACGAAGTCCAATATTCGGATATATTGAGTCAAAATAATTTCTTAACCCATTGCGTAAAATAGCATTTGGGTTCCCCGCAATATATGCTTCAAAGTAAACACATCGTAACTTATGGATTTCCCAATGTGATATCCCCCATCTTTCGAACGAAATCCTTTTATAAACCAAGGCATTCTTGGAACGCTCTTCGAATGTCTTACAAACCGATCTCGCCTTAAATAGTTGTGCCGAAGAATTCTGACCGACTCTAGACAAGATTTCATGAATCATGTCTCCGGGTAGGTCTCTTAAAATATTGGGTTGTCTATCCATTTTGTGTTTTTATACTGTAAAATAGACAAGAGTTAGATTCATAAAAAAAATACTTATTAATACAAGCAATTTTTACATATATCATAAAGCATAAGCACATTATATTACATATATTATACCACACGAATACAACTATCTTATTCCGACTCGCTTGTTTCTTCTTCTTCTTCGGTTTTGGTTCATTTTGCCAAGTTTCTAGGGATATATGATGTTCCCCTAATACGAGCCATCGTTTTCCACATTGGTTTAGAAAAACCTGGTGGTTTAGAGGTTCCCGGGTCATTGTTACAACTTAAGGACTTCGGGGGTTGACGATACATATAAAGTTCATCGGGGTTGGAATTAGATTTCTCTATTTTTATGCCCTTTCCCTTATTATTTTCTTTTGCCTTTTTAAATTCAGTTGGGGTAATTTCTATAACATCATTGGAATTCTCGTCGGAATCCGATTCATCGGAGAATTGGTAATCCTCCCAATATTTTGCTTCCTTGGCGGAAACACCATTGACCATAATTAACCTTGGTCGGTTGGTTGAGGATTTTCTTTTACTTAACCGTTTTATTATTTTCCCCGCCGGTTCTATTTCTTCATCCGGTTCCGATTCTTCTTCCGGTTCCGATTCTTCTTCCGGTTCCGACTCTTCTTCCGGTTCCTCTTCGGGAACTTGTGAATCAGTCCACGAATCATTCCAATTTACATTTGACTCTTCATTATTATTAGGTGAGTCAATGGGACTTGTTCTAGAGGTAGACATCTATCACATAATATCAAACGCGTTAAGAGATTAATATATCACATAATATTCACATGTTAAAAATATATAGTTTCCAACAAAATTTGTTAAGCAATCATTTTTCAAGTAAACACGGTCGAAGTCCAGACTCACTAATGCATCCTAACAAACTCGATAAGACACACTAATGAAAAATTTTGGTTCTCTAAGACCAACGCTCGGATACCAACTGAAATGTCCCGTTCTTATTGATTAAAAACGTTCCATATTAATTGATTTCGTTGCGAGGTTTTGACCTCTATATGAGACGTTTTTCAAAGACTGCATTCATTTTAAAACAAACCATAACCTTTATTTCATCAATAAAGGTTTAAAAATCTTTACGTAGATTATCAAATAATGATAATCTAAAATATCCTGTTTACACACGACCATTACATAATGGTTTACAATACAAATATGTTACAACAAAATAAGTTTCTTGAATGCAGTTTTTACACAATATCATACAAGCATGGACTCCAAATCTCGTCCTTATTTAAGTATGCGATAGCGGAAGCTCTTAATAATCACCTGAGAATAAACATGCTTAAAACGTCAACAAAAATGTTGGTGAGTTATAGGTTTAACCTATATATATCAAATCATAATAATAGACCACAAGATTTCATATTTCAATACACATCCCATACATAGAGATAAAAATCATTCATATGGTGAACATCTGGTAACCGACATTAACAAGATGCATATATAAGAATATCCCCATCATTCCGGGACACCCTTCGGATATGATATAAATTTCGAAGTACTAAAGCATCCGGAACTTTGGATGGGGTTTGTTAGGCCCAATAGATCTATCTTTAGGATTCGCGTCAATTAGGGTGTCTGTTCCCTAATTCTTAGATTACCAGACTTAATAAAAAAGGGCATATTCGATTTCGATAATTCAACCATAGAATGTAGTTTCACGTACTTGTGTCTATTTTGTAAATCATTTATAAAACCTGCATGTATTCTCATCCCAAAAATATTAGATTTTAAAAGTGGGACTATAACTCACTTTCACAGATTTTTACTTCGTCGGGAAGTAAGACTTGGCCACTGGTTGATTCACGAACCTATAACAATATATAGATATATATCAAAGTATGTTCAAAATATATTTACAACACTTTTAATATATTTTGATGTTTTAAGTTTATTAAGTCAGCTGTCCTCGTTAGTAACCTACAACTAGTTGTCCACAGTTAGATGTACAGAAATAAATCGATAAATATTATCTTGAATCAATCCACGACCCAGTGTATACGTATCTCAGTATTGATCACAACTCAAACTATATATATTTTGGAATCAACCTCAACCCTGTATAGCTAACTCCAACATTCACATATAGAGTGTCTATGGTTGTTCCGAAATATATATAGATGTGTCGACATGATAGGTCAAAACATTGTATACGTGTCTATGGTATCTCAAGATTACATAATATACAATACAAGTTGATTAAGTTATGGTTGGAATAGATTTGTTACCAATTTTCACGTAGCTAAAATGAGAAAAATTATCCAATCTTGTTTTACCCATAACTTCTTCATTTTAAATCCGTTTTGAGTGAATCAAATTGCTATGGTTTCATATTGAACTATATTTTATGAATCTAAACAGAAAAAGTATAGGTTTATAGTTGGAAAAATAAGTTACAAGTCGTTTTTGTAAAGGTAGTCATTTCAGTCGAAAGAACGACGTCTAGATGACCATTTTAGAAAACATACTTCCACTTTGAGTTTAACCATAATTTTTGGATATAGTTTCATGTTCATAATAAAAATCATTTTCTCAGAATAACAACTTTTAAATCAAAGTTTATCATAGTTTTTAATTAACTAACCCAAAACAGCCCGCGGTGTTACTACGACGGCGTAAATCCGGTTTTACGGTGTTTTTCGTGTTTCCAGGTTTTAAATCATTAAGTTAGCATATCATATAGATATAGAACATGAATTTAGTTGATTTTAAAAGTCAAGTTAGAAGGATTAACTTTTGTTTACGAACAAGTTTAGAATTAACTAAACTATGTTCTAGTGATTACAAGTTTAAACCTTCGAATAAGATAGCTTTATATGTATGAATCGAATGATGTTATGAACATCATTACTACCTTAAGTTCCTTGGATAAACCTACTGGAAAAGAGAAAAATGGATCTAGCTTCAACGGATCCTTGGATGGCTCGAAGTTCTTGAAGCAGAATCATGACACGAAAACAAGTTCAAGTAAGATCATCACTTGAAATAAGATTGTTATAGTTATAGAAATTGAACCAAAGTTTGAATATGATTATTACCTTGTATTAGAATGATAACCTACTGTAAGAAACAAAGATTTCTTGAGGTTGGATGATCACCTTACAAGATTGGAAGTGAGCTAGCAAACTTGAAAGTACTCTTGATTTTATGTAACTAGAACTTGTAGAATATATGAAGAACACTTAGAACTTGAAGATAGAACTTGAGAGAGATCAATTAGATGAAGAAAATTGAAGAATGAAAGTGTTTGTAGGTGTTTTTGGTCGTTGGTGTATGGATTAGATATAAAGGATATGTAATTTTGTTTTCATGTAAATAAGTCATGAATGATTACTCATATTTTTGTAATTTTATGAGATATTTCATGCTAGTTGCCAAATGATGGTTCCCACATATGTTAGGTGACTCACATGGGCTGCTAAGAGCTGATCATTGGAGTGTATATACCAATAGTACATACATCTAAAAGCTGTGTATTGTACGAGTACGAATACGGGTGCATACGAGTAGAATTGTTGATGAAACTGAACGAGGATGTAATTGTAAGCATTTTTGTCAAGTAGAAGTATTTTGATAAGTGTATTGAAGTCTTTCAAAAGTGTATAAATAAATATTAAAACACTACATGTATATACATTTTAACTGAGTCGTTAAGTCATCGTTAGTCGTTACATGTAAGTGTTGTTTTGAAACCTTTAGGTTAACGATCTTGTTAAATGTTGTTAACCCAATGTTTATAATATCAAATGAGATTTTAAATTATTATATTATCATGATATTATCATGTATGAATATCTCTTAATATGATATATATACATTAAATGTCTTTACAACGATAATCGTTACATATATGTCTCGTTTAAAAATCATTAAGTTAGTAGTCTTGTTTTTACATATGTAGTTCATTGTTAATATACTTAATGATATGTTTACTTATCATAGTATTATGTTAACTATATATATATCCATATATATGTCATCATATAGTTTTTACAAGTTTTAACGTTCGTGAATCACCGGTCAACTTGGGTGGTCAATTGTCTATATGAAACATATTTCAATTAATCAAGTCTTAACAAGTTTGATTGCTTAACATGTTGGAAACATTTAATCATGTAAATATCAATCTCAATTAATATATATAAACATGGAAAAGTTCGGGTCACTACAATATTTAGGTAAAATCAACAAAAACCTCAATTAACAATCAAATTTCAAGTCTTTCCTTATCATATTACCTTTCAGATGTTCCTCAAGAAGTTATTAAGAGATTGGCACCCATATCAGATTATAAAACCCATCACACCCAATGGAATCACCACCTGCAAAACCATACTCACCATAACCCAAAATACCATGAAAACACTAATTAGGAATTTCTATATTTTTATTCTAATCAATCAATCATTCAACCTGGAATCCGTGTTATTACTCTGTTCGAATAATTAAGTTTACGGAGAATATCATTAATCAATTTATTGACTAGTTACCTGATCGATTGGTAAGAGGTATCGAATAACGATGATTGAAAACGGATGATGATGATGATGATGATAAATTGATGATCCGTTACAATTTGATGATTGTCACTGATCGACCGATCGATTGAAGGATCGAGAACACTTGTACCGTGATGTTTTCCTGCGAATTGCTTCTGCTCCCCTCGATCTACTTTTGAGTCACCAACAAACCACATATCCTTTTTATATTAGGTATTACAAATTATAATAATAATAATAATTATTATTATTATTATTATTATTATTATTATTATTATTATTATTATTATTATTATTATTATTATTATTATTACTATTACTATCATTAAATTTATTGAAATAAGATTTTTTTTATATTGTTATCAACATCAGCAAAATTATTATCATTATAACTATTATTATTATAATTATCATTTTTATTATTAGAATTAAGTATTATTGATAGTAAAGACTATTATTAAGGATTTTTATTGTTTAAAAAAAAATACAGTTTTACTTATTATGACTAGAACCATTACTATTATTATTAATATTAGGATTTTTATATAACAAATAAATATTATATATTAAGATTACATAAAATTTTATATTAAATATAATAACATTAACTATATAAATATTATGTATGACAAGCAATTAATTTTTGATATAATACTAAATACAAATGTAATATATATTAATATACCTATATGTATAAATATTGATTATCTTACAAAACAACTATATAAAAAATATAACTGAAATTATAAATATAAATAAAGTATACATATATCTATATAACTACAACATTTAATATATATATATATATATATATATATATATATATATATATATATATATATATATATATATATATATATATATATATATATATATATATATATATATAAGAAATTATGTGGTTATATGTGTTAATATATATACTTGATATAGGTTCGTGAATCCGAGGCCAACCCTATACTTGTACAAATGTCGTTATATGTATTTTTACTACAAAATACATTAGGTGAGTTTCATTAATCCTTTTTAAATGCTTTTGCAATATATATTTTTGGGACTGAGAATACATGCGCTGTTTTTATAACTGTTTTACGAAATAGACACAAGTAATTGAAACTACATTATATGGTTGAATGATCGAAATCGAATATGCCCCTTTTTATTAAGTCTGGTAATCTAAGAATTAGGGAACAGACACCCTAATTGACGCGAACTCTAAAGATAGATCTATCGGGCCCAACAAGCCCCATCCAAAGTACCGGATGCTTTAGTACTTCGAAATTTATATCATGTCCGAAGGAGGATCCCGGAATGATGGGGATATTCTTATATGCATATTGTGAATGTCGGTTACCAGGTGTTCAATCCATATGAATGATATTTTTGTCTCTATGCATGGGACGTATGTTTATGAGAAATGGAAATATGAAATCTTGTGGTCTATTAAAATTATGAAATGATTATTTATGATAAACTAATGAACTCACCAACCTTTTGGTTGACACTTTAAAGCATGTTTATTCTCAGGTATGAAAGAAATCTTCCGCTGTGCATTTGCTCATTTTAAAGATATTACTTGGAGTCATTCATGACATATTTCAAAAGATGTTGCATTCGAGACTTTGAGTTCATCAAGACTATTATTAGGTCAATTATAGTAAGATATATTACGTAATGGTATGCATGTCGTCAACTTTCGACGTAATGAAAGATTGTCTTTTAAAAAACGAATGCAATGTTTGTAAAATGTATCATATAGAGATGAAGTACCTCGCGATGTAATCAACTGTTGTGAATCGTTTATAATCGATATGGACTTCGTCCGGATGTATTAGGACGGGTCCTTTCACGGTCGTCCCTCCCTTTTTGGGTACCATTTGAACAGGACTGACCCATGGTGAATCAGAGATGGGATAGATCAGACCGGCATCCAGAAGTTTGATTACTTCTTTCTTGACGACTTCTTGAATCATAAGGTTGACCCTTCTTTGCCTCTGAACTGATGGCTTGAAATCGTCTTCCATGAAGATCTTATGGGTGCAATAGTTGGGGCTGATCCCTTTGATGTCGGAGATCTTCCAAGCAATTGCCTTCTTATGTGATTTCAGCACTTGAATCAATTTTGCCTTCTCTTGTGGCGTGAGGTCTTTTGATATGATCACAGGGAGTTGCGATTCTCCTTCTAAGAATGCATACTCCAGATTGTCGGGTAACTTCTTCAATTCCAATTCTGGAGGCTCCTCGATAGATGGATTCATTCTAGCTATCTCTTTACGGTTTAACGAGTCGTACTTCTCTTGGAATTCTGATTCTTCAGTAGCGGTCACTGATGCTATCTGTTCTTCATTTCTGGAAATTGTCCTCCTTAATGCTTCCTCTTCAGAAACGTCTTCTTTAGTTTCGAAGGTAGGTTCGGAAAATTCCTCACAGCCTTCCCTTGACTGGGGTTCCTGATATACCGGAATGAAATTTGTTTCTTCATTCGGTCTTATCCTTAGTAGAGGTAAAGGAATGCCTTGTCCTAGCGGTGCTATTTGAGTAGTGTTTCCAATAAAGTTACTTTCAGAGAGGGGAGATATGGGATGACTAAGGTCTATGGCGAAATGGTTGTCAAGATTTCCTTGAGGAGGTGTAAAGAACAGATCCTTAGAAATTTGATCTTGACTGCAAATAGCCATAGTTTCTTCCAGGTATTCGTTGACGAGTTCTTGAAAAGAATCAGAGAGATTCACATTCTCTTCTGCAGGATGGTTCATGAGGCGATCAACATTGAATGTGATTTCTTCTCCTCCAACCCTTAATTTCAATGATTTCTCGTGAACGTCAATTACTGCCTTGGCAGTATTTAGGAATGGTCTGCCAAGAATGAGTGGGACCTTCGTGTCTTCCTCAATATCCATAATGACAAAATCAACGGGAAATGCGAACTTATCCACTCTAACTAGGACATCTTCAGCTATTCCCCGAGGAATCTTAACTGATCTGTCCGCGAGTTGGATAGTCATTCTGGTTGGCCTTAAGTCATTTAATCCTAGCTTCTTAAATAATGAATAGGGCATTAGGTTTACACTGGCTCCTAAGTCTACTAACGCATTACTAATTTGGACATCTTGCAGGTAGCAAGGTACCGTAAATCTTCCTGTATCTCCTAACTTATGGGGAATTCCATGCTGTAACACTAACGAGCATTCTTCACTTAAGGGCAAGCTAACTATCTCTCTTAATCTTTCTTTGTTTGAAAGCAGTTCTTTGAAAAATTTAGCGCAGCTTGGCATTTCTACTAAAGCATCTACTAGACGTACATTCAAATGCAAATTCTTAATAATATCCCAATACTTAGCAAATTGTGCTTCTTGTTTTTCCTTCCTAAGCCTACCTGGGAAAGGTATGCGGGCGCGCGGAATGATTTCTGGGGGCTTAGGAGAGAGAGGTTCTGGTGGACTGACGACTGGGTCAATTGGCACAGGTTCCTTATCGGAAAAATCTTGTATGGGTATATTAACAGTTGTTTCTTTTTCTCCTCTAGTAATTACTAGGGCATCAAACTTACTACACTCTATATCAATTTTAGTGGTTAAACGTTTAAGCGTAAGCTGAAAATTAGTGATTAATTCTTCAAAAGTCTTTATCAAAGTATCAAACTTGTTCTGGCATTCTATGACTTGAAGGTTTATCATGTATTGCTTTTTCATAAATTCAGCTAAAATTTCCTTAGAGTGGAGAGTAGGTTTGTGCAATGGAAAAATTATATTATGATCCGAGCTATTTTGCTGTTTGTGTGCCCATCTAGGGTAAGGATACCTTAGATTGGTTCTAGTAGCATCGGAGTTCTTAGGAATTTGTAAACTTTGAAGAGTGAGGGTGAGATCTTGTAACCTGGTTTCCAGCATCTTTACCGTATGAGCGAAGACATCATCCTTCTCAGCAGCTTCATTGTTCCAGTCTTCCTGTTGTGCAGCTATTGTGTCCAAGAGATCCCATGCTTCATCTGCCGTTCGAGACATGAAATTGCCTTGCGAGGCCATGTCTAGGTGAGACTTATCATCCTTGGTCAAACCATTGTAAAGCGTATAGACTATGTCTGCCCGACTTAACGAATGATTCGGACATCTTTTAAGCATCATCTTTACTCTATTCCATGCTAGACACAATGACTCATTTTCTTTTTGGGAAAAGTTAGTGATGTCATTTCTTAAACAGGTTTGCAGGGAGGGTGGATAATATTTGTTTAGAAATTTAGTGGCTAAATCCTCCCACGTATGAATTGAATTCGGGTTAAGTGCGTCAAACCATGCTGAAGCGTGTTTAGAGAGTGAATATTGAAAAAGATGAAGTTTTAAGATGTTTTTCTCGTTTGATTCCTTCTTAAAAGAGTCAACCAGACTGATAAATTTGTTTATATGGAAGTTAGGATCGTCAGTCGGTAATTGAAATTTACAGATCATACTGACTAGTTTAATCATGTGTGAACTGATTTCAGGAATTCCTTCGGTTCCTAAGGTGATTGGTCCTCCTCTTTCCTCTAAGCATGACTTATGCATAGAAGCAAGGGTGTCTTGTTGTTCCATTTTTTATTTTAGATTTTCTGATAATAAAACGACTTAAAAGTAACTTTTAGAAAATATTAATTTACTAAAAGGATCGATAATTTAATAAAAACAATTATTCTTGAAATTTGGTCGCTAACCAGATCGGATATCTTAACTGATAGGACTTTTCACATATTACTAGTATCGAGGTGGCCAGGACGACTACGGAGAGGCAGGATCCTTTTGGTTCCAATATAATTGGAGACTGTTCAGAAAATCCAATAACCAAGTCCGTGTATAATTGTCTTTCTTAGACACCACCAAACAATACTTTGTCTGCTTAAAATCTTTCTCGATCAAAATATTTCGATTCCCCGGCAGCGGCGCTAAAAAAAGAGGTTGTTACTGATATGTTACTAACGGACGGTTTTTATTTTGTGCGGTGTCGTTAGGTCGCATGGTGTCCGATTCGGTAGCACACAGCGTCTTCGTTTATTTATATTTTGCGGGGCCTAAATTTACTTTACTTTCTAAGGTGTAGAAGGTGTAAGTTAACCTAGTGTCGAATTTTATGCTGATTAACGAATTGAAGATCAAGTGGATAATTGTCTTTTAGTTAAATTACCTGGATAAAAGATAGTAGTTGATTTTAGCTAAAGGTCCTAAATGCAGAAAAAGTAAATAAAGTGGGAGGATATCCGGAGTATGCAGATCAAGGAAATGTTGACCAAGATATCAGTATTGGGTTAGGGAAAGGTAATTATGCTCATGTTAAGACTATGCTTGGATTGATGTTGATCTGGTTGGATGAGCCAATTACACAGACCTACTTATCTCTGAACTCTCGGAGTTCTCTTTGAGCAGTGAGAAGTATGTCACTTGGTCGTGTAACTGAAGTGTAACAATACCTCGGAGGTTATCCTCAGTAGAGTACTAGGTTTATTAGTGAGTTAAGCTCTAATCCTAACCCTCGTTATCAGTTCAGATAACTGAATAACAACGTGCCGTGTTGATTGAACACTGATCACAAACGGAAGGAGTCCGTCGGTTTAAGTTGGCAAAACCTTAAATGAAAACAAACAACCATTTCATCATACTAGTGAGATCACAATAAATCAAACATTATACAGCATTATGTAGCGACCCCGACAAATCGTCAAGTGACGGCGTCATCTACATGGGTCCCATTACCTGGTCATAAGTCTTTATGACAACGTTTGACCAAAATATGTCGCCTTCATTTCAACATAAAGATTGTTTCCAAAGTTTAAAAGGATTGTTCAACCAAAAGTTAAGTTACAAGGTTATAAGTACAAATGAAATCTAGGCGACACGGTTTAAAGTAAAGTCATAAGACGCTCCATGAAATGCATGTATACTCGACATCCAATGCAAGTATCAAATAATGAGCGGAAGCATGTATCACATATCGTGCAAGACCTGAGAAAAACATAGAAATCTGTCAACGAAACGTTGGTGAAATCATAGGTTTAAGTAAGTAAGTGAGTAAAAGTAAGTAAGTCGAACCACAAGGTTTGCAAAGTTGAAATAATAGTAATACATTCTAAAAGTTAATATTCACGAGCACCCAATTATCAAAGCTTAACATTCCATCCATTGTATACCCCATCCATAGTGCTAGAACAAACACTGATTCTCGAAAATATATTTCATCCGTAGACGGTAGCGAACCGTCAAAGATGAGGGTTGTCAACCCATATGGCCATATAACATAAGTTCTCACTTACACCCGTCAAGTGTAACTAATGATAATCGAATTGAGGATTTTTGTTCTAAACTCGTATGTAGAATGTTTGTTTTCCCGTTCTTGTGTTCACTTAATTCAAAAGAATTGTTTATGTTTTCTCATCCCAAATATAAGTTCAAAAAGAGTAAAAGTGGGACTATGATCTCACCTTGAGCGCAAGAGTCAATAAAGTACTTTAACGAGTAAACGCGTGCAAAGACAAAGCTAATCTCGACCTAAACAAGTAGGTTGTATCAATACGATAGTCACGAAGGGTCAAAGTTGTTCAATTAGTCCTATGGCTCGACACGACTCGATTATGTAGCATGTGAAGAAAATTGTCAAGTTTCATGCAAGATACAAGTATGGAATCATGTTAGAAAGATTGCATAATTAATTGGTTAAGTTTGACAAAAAGTCAAACTTGGTCGGGTCAAAGTCAACGAAAAAGTCAACATGTTCGGGTCGGGTCCCGGACTATTTTCTATGCTAATTATTCATATACAAGTATATTAGAACAAGTTTCATGTGAATCGGAGGTCGGTAGCTAGTCAAACATTTTACGTGAAATGGGACAAAGAGGTCAGAATCTGACCAGGACAATCCGCGTGCCGCGCGGGGATGGGGCGCGCCGCGCCACCATCTGGGCAGAGAATTCTGGTCAGTTTTTCAAAGTATGCACGAACCAAAACCTTTTCCAACCCAACTCTTGACCCGCAAACACTTATAATGCCTATCATATATCGTTGGAAAGGTATTTTGACGAGGAATACAACTAAGCACTTATGGTCCAACAATAACATCATTTACAATAGCCGAAAACTCATCAAGCGAACAATAAAAGTCCATTTTCAAAGTTTCAAGTTCATCAATTGCATTTTGAGTTTCGGGAAACCAATTCACACATATGATATGCCATTTTGAAGGTAATGAAGCATACATTACTACTAAACACTAACAATTAACATTCCATGACATTCAAGCATCCAAAAATTCATGTCAAGAACTATCAAACCCTAGTCAAACATCTCAAAATCAATAATCATGTTTTTGAAGTTTTCTTAATCAACCTACACATCAATTTGAAGCTAATGATGCTAGTAACACATTTAATACATGAAATTTAATAATTAAACAACTTTTAATCATCCAAAATCAAAGATTAAGCAAGCAATTTTTATATTCAAGCTAGTTACACCAAAAACAACAAATCGAGCATACAAATTACATACACGACATCACAATGAGCCATAGACACTAATTAACACACTTTTAAGTCAAGAACACAAATTTAAAGAAATCTAGTGTTTTAGAAATGTTACCCAAAATCGAAGTAGTTAGCATCAAATCGAAGAGGATGATGAGAGGATCAAGAATATGTAATTTATTTGGTTGCTAGCTCCCTAATCCGGATTTAGATGATGAATTTATGTTAGAAAGTTGAGAGGATTTGGAAGTATCAAAAGGAGAAAGAGAGAGATGAATGAGAGGAGGAGGTTGAAGGTTTGACTAGTTGACTTAGTCAAATCTTTGGCCTCTTTGCAAGTTTGGTCCCTCTAGTTTCAAAGCGGTTGCGGGAAATAACCAAACGAATATTTAAACGCTCGAGTAAACGGGTGACGTTATAATTAAATAACGAGGATATTATGAACGTTAGTTAACGAAAGATGCCAAAATAAATGACGAAAGATATTATTTAAAAAAAAAAGACGGTGTTAAAATAAATTTAACGGAAAAACGCGGGATGTTACATTATCCACACCTCAAAAGAAATTTCGTCCCGAAATTTAGTTGGAAGTAATAGTCGATGTCTCTTACTCGAGACCTAGTGTAGTAACTCTACGAATGATTGAAGGTACTTTCTTGGACATTCCACGAATCCGGATAGTCGGGGTGTTACGTTGTATTAGGGCTTGGTTTTACGATCCACAAGTTCAGCCGGTTTTTCCTATGAGGAGGAGTTTGTCATCAATAGTTGGTGCATCTAGAAGGATTGCACGTTCCTGTTCCGCAGGACACGTTTCTAAGTTTGTTACACGAAATGTAGGGTAAACGGAAACTTAATTGAGTCGGAAGTTCTAAACGATAGGAAGCGGTTCCAATACGCCCCAAGCTTTCAAAAGGTTCGATATTGCGGATATAGCCTTTCTCAATTTCCCAAAATGGATTACACCTTTCCAAGGTGCGGTTTCTCAATATTACTCGGTTACACACTGGGATTTGTGAGGTTTTCATCTAAGTTTGGTATGACTCTTTTGGGCGACTACGGGTCGTCTCGAGCCCTTCTCGGACTTGGATTATCTCAATTGTTGTTTCTTGTATGAGTTAAGATTCGGTGTTTTGTTTGCCACATGCTTTGGTCCAATGAATAGGGGTATGACATTAGCGGTCCTATAGGGTTTCGGAAAGTGCGTGTGAACACACGAGTGGTAACTACTGTTGTAAGAGGGATCTACTAAAAGCGACCATGCAAGTTTGAAACATGTCTTTCGAAGACGTAAATCGTTCGTTTGTTCGGTTCGTCTGTTTGTGGGTGGTACGTGGTACTCATGTCTAAGCGGGTCTCCAAGGTTTCTTGTAAAACTAGAGGCGAAACGAGTATTTCGATACGGGATAATTGACAAAGATACTCCGTGTTGGAATAGAATCTCTTAAGATATGTTTGAACAAGTCAGTTAGGGTTCGAAAAATGTTCGTTAGGACTATTCACCCTCGTGGCGAATACTAATGTAATATGAGGAATTTATCTATCCATGGAGAAATGTTACAAGGAGTTTCTTTAAACGGAAATGCGAGCAATAAAGATAGGAGTGAAATGAGGACTTAGAATAGGATGAGCTTGCATCTCGAGGTTTCCATAACGTGCCTCTAGTTGTCAAAAGTTGAAGTCTGAAAGAGAAACGAGATAGTACACGTAGTTTTATAGTTCGGGGTTGAATAATAGTTGGCAGATTATCAGAAACACAAGGGCGTTAAGTCAAAGAAGAGTGAAGTATCGTTGGATTGTGTGTTATCTTAATTTCCAGTAATATCAGACGGTAACGGTGAAATAACAGAGGTATGTAGTGTGGTACGTGATGACGAGAATATTGATCGGATCCACAATTTAGTATTCGAATTCTTCGTGCAAAATAACGAATTTCTGTTCCGTTGATTTCGAGTCGAGGGAGTATGCCTTTCGGCGTCCAAGTAGAAATATTTCCATATTTGAGTCCCATATGGTGTTGTACGAATTTAGCTAGAAATGTTGGTGTGAAGAATCACGCTCAAGGTTCGATCGCGGAGAGATTAAAGTCGTGTAACACGAGAAAAGTCAGAAATGAATTTTCGGTAAGAAGCGGTGAGATCTAAGATTTTTACGAATACAAGTCTGAGTTGGGAGAGTTCCCTGATTACATGTGGTTTGATTTCGAGATTGATTGTAATGCCTTGACCATTAACATCATAGTCTAGAAAATTGGACTTAGTTGAATAAGTTAAGATGTCATCTATAAATACGATAACAGATTTGTCTAGATAAGTTTGCATACGTGGTTTAGGAGGTTCATGAATACGGACGGAGTCCTAAATAAATCAACGGTACTAAGAGAGATTTACAACTAACGTTGCGAGTTCGGAAGATGGCTTAGGAGACATCGTCTCCCTTAACCCCCAATTGATGATAACCGGAACGGAGGTCGTTTTGGAATACATACGGGATTCATGCAAGAAATCATGAGGTCATGGATGCGAGGGAGAGGGTATCGGTTTCCAACCGAAAATTACTCAGTTTACAATAATCTATACAAGATGATGGGGAAACATTTTCTTTTTAACGAATAGGTTCCGAGCTCCCTAGTTCTATAGGTGTCAAGTCAAAAGTCTTAACGTATATCCTCCAATAAAATTTATAGGCACGCAATATTTTCCGTTGGTCACTTAAATTGCCTAAGTAGTGTCTAGGGGAAAAAGGTGAAGTGCAAAGAGTATGAGTCAGAGCCTTGTTTATAAAACGTCTAACGGTAACCGAATCGAATAAACATGAAACGTGAGAATTTCGAGAAGAAACATACCCGTGACTAGTCCATCGTCGTCTCGGGCATCCTAGGCGTTGATGTTGAAAGTTTAACGGCGTGCGTTGGGGTTGATTTTCTTATTTGGGCATTCATTCCTAAAATGACCCATTTGGCCACATGCGTAGCAAGTGACCGACTTTTGTGTGTTGGGTCCCTTTCGAGGGACGGGGGTGGCACTTCCACAATGTTTGTCGATGTGACCACTTCCTTGGCGCCGGTGGCGAAACCTGCCACATCCTTCAAAGTGATGCTTGTGGCATTCGTTACAAAAAGGTAGTTTTCCGGCATACCCTTTCTTGTCGCCGGGGAAAAAGGGCTCTTTGGTGAAGTTGTTATTGTTGCGGTTGTTTGATTGGGAGGCTTCCCATTTTCTTTTGTTGTTACTCGGGTGGTTCTCGACCATTGGTGCCGGTGCTTCCATTTCATTCGCCATTTCTAAAGTTTGGCGGGCCTTGGTTAAAGCCTCTTGTATGTTAGTGGGTTGGGATGCCATTACCCCGTGTTGAATGCTCTTAGGGAGGCCATCCATGTAAAGTTCGACTCTTAGGGATTCGGGAGTCATGAGATTTGGACACATTGAGACTAGTTCGGTGAACCGTTGATTATAAGTTTCGAGGTCATTCCCGACCGTTTTTAAATTCCTTAGACCCTGTTCGAGCCTTAGAGTCTCGTCGCGCAGAAAATATTTGGTGATCATTCTTTCTCTTAATTCGGTCCATGAGAGTGTGTGGGCTTCATCAATACCCACCGATTGTACGTACTTGTTCCACCACAAAAGAGAAATGCCGGTGAAAGTGAGGGTGGAAAACTTGACCTCATCTTGGTCTCGACAACCGCTTGTGTTAAAAACGGTCTCCATTTGTTCAAACCATCGGGTGAGAACAACCGGTCCTCCGGTTCCATCGAAAGTGGGAGGGTTGTACTTCATGAAGTTCTTGTAGGAGCAACCTTCGCTTGAATTACCGGCTCCACGATTGGTGTTGTTGGAAAAGTGATCGGCCACGGCCGTACCCACGGCGGTGGTTATCATTCGTTGAAGAGCTTGTTCTAGAGTTTCGAGAGGGGTATTGTGTTGACCTTGGTGAGCCATTGTTCCTTCATGACACAAGAATATCGTTGATTAGTATTCTTAACAATACTAACCGTGATATGGATTAAGGATAGAGAGAAAATTTTTCCTTGACTCGCCTTAAATTCTTTATGTCATAATGTCGGAACGTCCATGTGAATCACCGTAATATAATCCCGGAATTTATATTACCCTGATTCTCATGTGCATTTAACATTACTTCATAAAGTCAAGGTGGCGCGTCAACAAAATTTATCAACGTAAGATCAAGATCGAATACGAGTTAGATATGATAGAAGAGTTCGAGTATAAATGACAACGTTTGACCAAAATATGTCGCCTTCATTTCAACATAAAGATTGTTTCCAAAGTTTAAAAGGATTGTTCAACCAAAAGTTAAGTTACAAGGTTATAAGTACAAATGAAATCTAGGCGACACGGTTTAAAGTAAAGTCATAAGACGCTCCATGAAATGCATGTATACTCGACATCCAATGCAAGTATCAAATAATGAGCGGAAGCATGTATCACATATCGTGCAAGACCTGAGAAAAACATAGAAATCTGTCAACGAAAACGTTGGTGAAATCATAGGTTTAAGTAAGTAAGTGAGTAAAAGTAAGTAAGTCGAACCACAAGGTTTGCAAAGTTGAAATAATAGTAATACATTCTAAAAGTTAATATTCACGAGCACCCAATTATCAAAGCTTAACATTCCATCCATTGTATACCCCATCCATAGTGCTAGAACAAACACTGATTCTCGAAAATATATTTCATCCGTAGACGGTAGCGAACCGTCAAAGATGAGGGTTGTCAACCCATATGGCCATATAACATAAGTTCTCGCTTACACCCGTCAAGTGTAACTAATGATAATCGAATTGAGGATTTTTGTTCTAAACTCGTATGTAGAATGTTTGTTTTCCCGTTCTTGTGTTCACTTAATTCAAAAGAATCGTTTATGTTTTCTCATCCCAAATATAAGTTCAAAAAGAGTAAAAGTGGGACTATGATCTCACCTTGAGCGCAAGAGTCAATAAAGTACTTCAACGAGTAAACGCGTGCAAAGACAAAGCTAATCTCGACCTAAACAAGTAGGTTGTATCAATACGATAGTCACGAAGGGTCAAAGTTGTTCAATTAGTCCTATGGCTCGACACGACTCGATTATGTAGCATGTGAAGAAAATTGTCAAGTTTCATGCAAGATACAAGTATGGAATCATGTTAGAAAGATTGCATAATTAATTGGTTAAGTTTGACAAAAAGTCAAACTTGGTCGGGTCAAAGTCAACGAAAAAGTCAATGTAATGACCCGCACTTTTTCGATCGTTCTATACTTATAAGATTAATATTTATATAAATTAAACCTTACCAACATGATAAGCAATCCAAATTGTTGAGACTTATGTTTTTCGAAAAGAGATTTACACAACGTTTGACCGTCTAGTTTGACCGATGATATCACGAACTATACAATATATGATAATTATACGTTTGTATATATATATATGTATATATACATGTTTAACATGATTTAAGGATGTTTTAATACCTCATTTTGTATTAATAACAATAAGTTATAAGTATATTTTGAAACTACTAACTTAAGTTTTCAAAACGATAACCATACGTAACGTTATTTGACTTAAATACTTATGACATATAATGTTTATACATATATCGTATAAGTAATGTATTTAATCATTTTTAAGGACTTAAATACATAAAACCATATAAGTATATTCACAAAAGATAGCTATATTTGAATCTTCGTTCCGTTTTCACAAGATTTCTATACGTATACTTAGGGTATATGTACCCGTATAAATACGCAGTTTCTAGAAGTTTTACTATTGAAAAATACCAATTATTAGACTTCAATTATATGATCTTAGCAGCCTTTGATTAGTCAATACATGTGGGATCATATATGAGGACTTTTGAGCTAAAAATCAAAAAAATAAAGTCTATATATACATATACATATATACGCCTATATACACATATGCACACTTTCATAACAATTTTCTTTCAAGTTAAATGATCTTCTAAACTCTCTTATCTTCAACCTTCAAGTGTTCTTCAAGGTCCTCATAAGTTTTTAGCTTCAAAACATCACTTAATCATCATAAGAAAACCCTTACAAAAATACTTCAAGAAAACCTTCCAAGAACACCAACTTACTTCCAATCTTTCATCCACTTCCATCACCCTTTTGGTTCTAGGTTCTTACTCCTCTTTTACAGCAACCTTGTCCAAGGAACTTGAGGTAGAATCTATGTTCATAACCTTATTCGATTCATATATATATAGCTATCTTATTTTGTGGTATAAAATTTTAACAACAAGAACATAGTTTGAATGTTTTCAAACTTGTTTGCAAACTAAATAGATCCTTCTAACTTAACTTTTAAAATACTCCAAGACCTGTAATATAACTTAAATATATGCTAATTTAACAAGGTATAACTTGGTTTTTCAAAGATTATCTTAAAAACTGCTTTTACGACGTCGGAGTGCCACCGGGGACTGTTTTGGGTTGGATAATTAAAAACTATCTTAAACTTTGAATTGGAGGTTTATGTTCTGGAAAAATGATTTTTACTATGGATATGATAACACATAAAAATTCCATGATTTAATTCAAAGTATAAGTATCTTTAGAAAAATAATCATTTAAGGTTGTTTACATAAAGGAAAATGTTTAACTTCATAAGTTTCACTAAAGTTTCACCTATGCCGTGTGATTTTGAATACAAACCAAGGTATTTTCAGTTCATAGTCTTAAAGAGGGACTCGATCCAAGGAGATGGCAAGTTGAATCAACGAAAACGGATTTGTAACGAAGAAACTATGACCGAAACAAAATTGGTTATTCAAGACTTGTTTAACTTCGGGATTAATTGGGAAAAATTAAATAAAATCACATCTTTCTAAGATAACATGATATTTTATATAATTCAATTTTATATGGTTCAGGATCACCCGTAAACAACACGAGAAGATTAATCGTAAGATCCCATGATTGTACGCAACACGTCATTTGACAACACCGGTACTTTATGTACGCAACACGTCATTTGACAACACCGGTACCGTGGGTCAAGATTAATCTCGACCAATACATATACGATGGGGTTTTATTTATTTCGTTGGGGGTTTTATTTATTTCATTGCGGGTATATTAAACATCTAAAAATGAACCATTAAAATTGAATTACTAACAACGAACTGCTAACTACGGACTAAGGAATTATTCAAAGTATTAAAAGTATAACAAGTATATATATGTGACGTTTGTTTAAAAAGAAAAGGTATTGATATATTATATATGGATAGGTTCGTGATATCAACCGGAGACCAAGTCAAATTATATATATATATCTTCAAGACGAAAGTGAGTATATAGTCCCACTTTTAAACTCTAAATATTTCGGGATGAGAATACATGTATTTTATGTTTTACGTTATGGACACAAGTAACAGAAAAATATATTCTACGTTGAGTTGTACCACTGGCATACTTCCCTGTAGCTTGGTAACTATTATTTACAGCGGTATTGTAAACGCGAATCCTGTTGATAGATCTATCGGGCCTGACAACCCCAACCGGACTGGACGACCAGTATTCAACGGTTGCACAGTACTTCGTTTTGTGACTACACTTGGTACGGTGTAGTAAGATTTCATAATAAAGGGAATATGCGACGTGATTAATTGTTAAGTATGGTTATCAAGTGCTCAACCACTTAGAATATTTTTATTAAACTGTTTATATACGAAATCTTGTGGTCTATATATATATTGCTGCCGGCACTAAACCTATATCTCACCAACTTTATGTTGACCTTTTAAAACATGTCTATTCTCAGGTGATTTCTAAAAGCTTCCGCTGCATTATGTTGAATTTGAGCAGGATCTTGCGTACGCATATTTGTGTCAAAAATAAGACTGCATATCCAAGAACTTGTGTTGTAAAATATGCTAGAAATCGTGTTGTTATCATCATTTGTAAAGTTTGTAAGTCGAAGATTATTGCTAAACGATAATCATCTTTATTTCGTCCAAAGCTTGTATCAAAAATAAGAATCATGGTTTGTAATGTATAATATATGCAGTTTTTCTTTTAAAAATGTCGCATATAGAGGTCAATACCTCGCAATGAAATCATACGTTATCTAACACGTTCTTACGGTTAAGGACGGGTTATGACATGTGGTATCAGAGCGGTGGTCTTAGCGAACCAGGTTTGCATTAGTGTGTCTAACTGATAAGTCGTTAGGATACATTAGTAAGTCTGGACTTTGACCGGGTCTGATTTAAAAACCATTGCTTATCATTGTTGGTTAAAATTTATATGTAAATATTATGTAGTACTAATGGGTTAGTTGTTGTGTGATAGATGTCTTCAGATGGCTTAAAATTTATTGTTGCTTATCATTGTTGGCTCAAAACTTGTTATCACATTCAGCGACTCCGAACCAGAATCTTCAGATGGTGTTCCAGTCATTAACCTATCCGATGACGAAAATAATATCTTTGGGGAAGACTCACAAATTCCGGATGAACCGACTATAGAGAACCCGGAAAGTGAACCCGAGGAGGAAAGTGAACCCGAGGAGGAAAGTGAATCCGAGGAGGAAAGTGAACCCGAGGAAGAAATACAGGAAATTACAAAAGAAGAGTTCGAACTAGGAAAGAAACGAAAGGCTAATGAATTAGAAAATTCAAATCCTGAGTTTAATAAGGATGATGTGGCACCAACTCCACTAGACACTACCACCCCTATTCCCGCTATTCCTATTCGTTCTATCCCGGCATCCAGTTCTTCAGTCCCACAGCCAAAATATAGGCAGACAGCCAGGATAAGCGTTAAGCGATTCTTTGAACCTAAACGTCCTAGAAAATAGACCAAACGATGCGCTACCGTATTAAACCATGGGATCATATAATGTTTTGTATAATATTATTAGTGTGGTTTGCTTAATGTTCGATGTAAGAAAAGCATATGTAAAATAGTGAAGTGTGAAATGCAATAATTTTCCATGGTTAAGTATTATTTAGATGGTAGTAATTGATTCTGTACTAAGCTATTAAGTATGGACATTAACGGGTAGGTACTACCCTAGATATAATTATAAAATGCTAATAAGAAGAAAAGGCTTTTATAATAATACCTGGTTCATATTATTAATAAGCTATAATGTACTGTAAATATACACTACATCTATAATATTCCATGTGAATAATTATTTTCTTTTCATTCTTATAGAAGAATATGGCGCGATTGAACCGAATGACGGAACAAGAAATCCAGGAACTCATCAATCAGCGAGTGAACGACAGAATGTTATGGGTCGAGGCTGCAAGAGGTGCTGCAGTTAACCCAAATCCTCGTGTGGGGTGCACTTACAAAACTTTTCAAGCTTGCAAGCCCTCATCATTCAGTGGAACAGAAGGACCGATCGGTTTAACCCGGTGGATAAAAAAGATGGAGACTGTGTTTAAAATCAGTGGTTGTGTTGAAAAGGACATGACTAAGTATGCATCGTGCACTTTACAAGATAGTGCACTCACGTGGTGGAAAAATTATGTGAAGGCTGTAGGAGGAGATGTAGCTTATGATACTACATGGGAAGAATTCAAAACAATGTTAATCAACGAATATTGTCCAAGGAACGAGGTTAGGAAGTTGGAAGATGAATTACGAAGTCTGAAGGTTGTTGGTACTGAAATCACCAACTATAATCAGCGATTCATGGAATTAGTTTTGCTATGTCCTGAATTGGTTCCAACCGAAGAACGGAAGATTGAAATGTACAAAGATGGTTTGCCCAAAAAGGTCAAGGCAAACGTTACAGCATCGAAACCTAAGACAATTCATGAAGCTATAACCATGGCAAACGAGCTAATGGATCAGGTCATCATGGATAAGAAAGCATCCAATACTGATGTGAAGGTATCAGGTAACAAAAGAAAGTGGAATGGAAATTATGATCGAGGTAACCAACAACAATCTTTTAAGAAACAAGAAACCACGCAAGGTGCAGGTAGTGGTTCAAGCTTTGGTTACAAAGGACAAAATCCTTTATGCAACCGATGCCACAAACATCACTCTGGCTACTGTAATGTGGTATGCAACAAATGTAATCGAAAGGGTCATCTTGCTGAAGATTGTAGGGCTCTCGTTACAAATACAAATGGTACCAAGACTCCTGCCACCAATGCAAATAGAACTACTTTGGCTACCATTACTTGTTATGGGTGTGGAAAACAAGGTCACTATAAGAGCCAGTGCCCGAATCCAGAGAAGAATATCGGACCTGCACGAGGGAGAGCATTTGTTATTAATGCTAGAGAGGCGTGTGAAGACCCGGAGCTTGTTACGGGTACGTTTACCATTAATAACTTATCCGCATCTATTATATTTGATACTGGTGCTGATAGAAGTTACGTGTGTAGAGACTTTCACGCTAAATTGAATTGTTCATCATTACCTCTAGATGCTAAGTACATGATTGAGTTAGCTAATGGTAAACTAATTAAAGCCGATAAAATTTGCCGTGATTGTATAATAAATTTAGCCGGAGAAACGTTTAAAATTGACTTAATACCCGTAGAATTAGGAAGTTTTGATGTAATAGTCGGCATGGACTGGATGTCCAAAATAGGAGCTGAAGTTTTGTGTGCCAAGAAGGCAATTCGCATTCCTCGTAAGGATAAAATGCCAGTAATGATTTATGGAGAGAAGGGTAACTCAAAGCTAAAACTCATTAGTTATTTGAAAGCTCAAAAGTGCTTGAATAAAGGGTGCTATGCTATCTTAGCACATGTTAATAAAGTCGAAACGAAGGAAAAAGTGAAGAGCATCAATGACGTGCCTGTGGCAAGAGATTTTCCTGAAGTCTTTCCGGAAGAGTTGCCGGGATTACCTCCATTTAGATCTGTAGAATTTCAAATAGATTTAGTACCAGGAGCTGCACCAGTGGCTCGTGCTCCATATAGACTTGCACACCGTCCGAGTTAAAAGAACTTCAGAGTCAGTTAAAAGAATTACTGGATCATGGATTCATACGATGTAATGACCCGGACTTTTTCGATCAATTTATACTTATAAGATTAATATTTACATAAATTAAACCTTACCAACATGATAAGCAATCTAAATTGTTGAGATTTATGTTTTTGAAAAGAGTTTTACACAACGTTTGACCGTCCAATTTGACCGATGATATCACGAACTATATATAACATACGATAATTATACGTTTATGTATATATATGTATTTATATATATTTAACATGATCTAAGGATGTTTAACATCTCATTGGGTACTAATAACAATGAGTTATAAGTATATTTTGAAACTACTAACTTAAGTTTTCAAAACGATAACTATACGTAACGTTCTTCGACATAAATACTTATAACCTATAATACTTTTACATGCATCGTATAGATATGTATTTTATCACTTTTAAAGGGTTTACATACATAAAACAATATAAGTATATTTACAAAAGATAGCTATATTTGAATCCTCGTTCCATTTTCTCAAAGATTTCTACACGTATATCTAGGGTATATGTACCCGTATCATACGCAGCTTCTAGATGTATTTACTATTGGTATATACCAATAAAAATCTGCTCCTTAGCAGCCTTAAATGATTAAGAAACATGTGGAACCAACCATTTGTCAAGTAGCATGAATTATTTAGCAAGAAAACAAAGTTAGGTATCTTTTTTTTCCTTTATAACCTAAAAACGTTTTTATGCATGCACACCATTTCTTCACCCCATTTTCTCATACTTACACTCCCATTTCTCTCTCAAAATACTCTTAACTTCATACTTGATCATCTCCAAGCATTTTCCCCATCATTTAGCTTCAAAAACAACCCTTAATCATCATAAGAAAAACCATACAAGAACACTTCAATAATCCTTTCAAGAATACAAGTTTACTTCCAACCTTTCAATCCCACTCCACCAATCTTTTATCCCAAGATTATTTATTATATTTTCCAGTAGCCTTGTCCAAGTAACTTGAGGTAGTAACCTTGTTCATAATTTTATTCGATTCATATTTATATAGCTATCTTATTTTGTGGTATAAAATTTTAACAACAAGAACATAGTTTGAATGTTTTCAAACTTGTTTGCAAACTAAATAGATCCTTCTAACTTAACTTTTAAAATACTTCAAGACCTGTAATATATCATAAATATATGCTAATTTAACAAGGTATAACTTGGTTTTTCAAAGAACACCTTAAAAACTGAATTTACGACGTCGGAGTGTAACCGGGGGCTGTTTTGGGTTGGATAATTAAAAACCATCTTGAACTTTGAATTGGAGGTTTATATTCTGGAAAAATGATATTTCTTATGAATATGTTAACACATAAAAATTTCATGATTTAATTCAAAGTATAAGTATTTTTAGAAAAATGGTCATTAAATGATATTTTTGTAACAAAAATGATTAACTTCATAAGTTTCACTAAAGTTTGACCTATGACCTGTGATTTCGAATACAAACTAAGGTATTTACAGTTCATAGTCTTAAAGAGGGACTCGATCCAAGGAAGTGGCAAGTTGAATCAACGAAAACGGAGTTGTAACGAAGAAACTATGACCAAAACGAGATTGGATATCTAAGACTAGTTTAGCTACGAAAATAATTGGAGAAAATTAAATAAATCACATCTTTTTAAAATAACATGATATTTTATATATATGTACTCATAATTTAATTTTATATGGTTCAGGATCACCCGTAAACAATACGAGAAGATTAATCATAAGATCCCATGATTGTACGCAACACGTCATTTGACAACACCGGTACTTTATGTACGCAACACGTCATTTGACAACACCGGTACCGTGGGTCAAGATTAATCTCGACCAATACATATACGATGGGGGTTTTTATTTATTTCATTGGGGGTTTATTAAACACCTAAAAATGAACCATTAAAATTGAATTACTAACATCGGACTGCTAACTACGGACTAAGAAATTATTAAAACTATTAAAAGTATAAAAAGTATATATATGTGACGATTGTTTAAAATAGAAATATATTGATAAACTATATATGGATAGGTTCGTGATATCAATCGGAGACCAAGTCGAAATTACATATCTTCAAGACGAAAGTGAGTATATAGTCCCACTTTTAAACTCTAAGTATTTCGGGATGAGAATACATGTATTTTATGTTTTACGTTATGGACACTAGTAACTGAAAAATATATTCTACGTTGAGTTGTACCACTGGCATACTTCCCTGTAGCTTGGTAACTGTTATTTACAGCGGTATTGTAAACGCGAATCCTGTTGATAGATCTATCGGGCTTGACAACCCCAACCGGACTGGACGACCAGTATTCAACGGTTGCACAGTACTTCGTTTCGTGACTACACTTGGTACAGTGTAGTAAGATTTCATATTAAAGGGAATATGCGACGTGATTAATTGTTAAGTATGGTTACCAAGTGCTCAACCACTTAGAATATTTTTATTAAACTGTTTATATACGAAATCTTGTGGTCTATATATATATTGCTGCCGGCACTAAACCTATATCTCACCAACTTTATGTTGACGTTTTAAACATGTTTATTCTCAGGTGATAATTAGAAGTTTCTGCTGCATTATGTTGAATTTGAGCAGGATCTTGCGTACGCATATTTGTGTCAAAAATAAGACTGCATATCCAAGAACTTGTGTTGTAAAATATGCTAGAAATCGTGTTGTTATCATCATTTGTAAAGTTTGTAAGTCGAAGATTATCGCTAAACGATAATCATCTTTATTTCGTCCAAAGCTTGTATCAAAAATAAGAATCATGGTTTGTAATGTATAATATATGCAGTTTTTCTTTTAAAAATGTCACATATAGAGGTCAATACCTCGCAATGAAATCATACGTTATCTAACACGTTCTTACGGTTAAGGACGGGTTATGACATGTGGTATCAGAGCGGTGGTCTTAGCGAACCAGGTTTGCATTAGTGTATCTAACTGATAAGTCATTAGGATACATTAGTAAGTCTGGACTTTGACCGGGTCTGATTTAAAAACCATTGCTTATCATTGTTGGTTAAAATTTATATGTAAATATTATGTAGTACTAATGGGTTAGTTGTTGTGTGATAGATGTCGGGCTCAAAACTTGTCATCACGTTCAGCGACTCCGAACCAGAATCTTCAGATGGTGTTCCAGTCATTAACCTATCCGATGACGAAAATGATATCTTTGGGGAAGACTCACAAATTCCGGATGAACCAACTATAGAGAACCCGGAAAGTGAACCCGAGGAGGAAAGTGAACCCGAGGAGGAAAGTGAACCCGAGGAGGAAAGTGAACCCGAGGAGGAAAGTGAACCCGAGGAAGAAATACAGGAAATTACAAAAGACGAGTTCGAACTAGGAAAGAAACGAAAGGCTAATGAATTAGAAAATTCAAATCCCGAGTTTAGTGAGAATGATGTGGCACCAACTCCACTAGACACTACCACCCCTATTCCCGCTATTCCTATTCGTTCTATCCCGGCATCCAGTTCTTCAGTCCCACAGCCAAAATATAGGCAGAGAGCCAGGATTAGCGTTAAGCGATTCTTTGAACCTAAACGTCCTAGAAAATAGACCAAACGATGCGCTGCCGTATTAAACCATGGGATCATATAATGTTTTGTATAATATTATTAGTGTGGTTTGTTTAATGTTCGATGTAAGATAAGCATATGTAAAATAGTGAAGTGTGAAATGCAATAATTTTCCATGGTTAAGTATTATTTAGATGGTAGTAATTGATTCTGTACTAAGCTATTAAGTATGGACATTAACGGGTAGGTACTACCCTAGATATAATTATAAAACGCTAATAAGAAGAAAAGGCTTTTATAATAATACCTGGTTCATATTATTAATAAGCTATAATGTACTGTAAATATACACTACATCTATAATATTCCATGTGAATAATTATTTTCTTTTCATTCTTATAGAAGAATATGGCGCGATTGAACCGAATGACGGAACAAGAAATCCAGGAACTCATCAATCAGCGAGTGAACGACAGAATGTTATGGGTCGAGGCTGCAAGAGGTGCTGCAGTTAACCCAAATCCTCGTGTGGGGTGCACTTACAAAACTTTTCAAGCTTGCAAGCCCTCATCATTCAGTGGAACAGAAGGACCGATCGGTTTAACCCGGTGGATAAAAAAGATGGAGACTGTGTTTAAAATCAGTGGTTGTGTTGAAAAGGACATGACTAAGTATGCATCGTGCACTTTACAAGATAGTGCACTCACGTGGTGGAAAAATTATGTGAAGGCTGTAGGAGGAGATGTAGCTTATGATACTCCGTGGGAAGAATTCAAAACAATGTTAATCAATGAATATTGTCCAAGGAACGAGGTTAGGAAGTTGGAAGATGAGTTACGAAGTCTGAAGGTTATTGGTACTGAAATCACCAACTACAATTAGTGATTCATGGAATTAGTTTTGCTATGTCCTGAATTGGTTCCAACCGAAGAACGGAAGATTGAAATGTACAAAGATGGTTTGCCCAAAAAGGTCAAGGCAAATGTTACAGCATCGAAACCTAAGACAATTCATGAAGCTATAACCATGGCAAACGAGCTAATGGATCAGGTCATCATGGATAAGAAAGTATCCAATACTGATGTGAAGGTATCAGGTAACAAAAGAAAGTGGAATGGAAATTATGATCGAGGTAACCAACAACAATCTTTTAAGAAACAAGAAAACACGCAAGGTACGGGTAGTGGTTTAAGCTTTGGTTATAAAGGACAAAATCCTTTATGCAACCGATGCCACAAACATCACTCTGGCTACTGTAATGTAGTATGCAACAAATGTAATCGAAAGGGTCATCTTGCTGAAGATTGTAGGGCTCTCGTTACAAATACAAATGGTACCAAGACTCCTGCCACCAATGCAAATAGAACTGCTTTGGCTACCATTACTTGTTATGGGTGTGGAAAACAAGGTCACTATAAGAGCCAGTGCCCGAATCCAGAGAAAAATATCGGACCTGCACGAGGGAGAGCATTTGTTATTAATGCTAGAGAGGCGTGTGAAGACCCGGAGCTTGTTACGGGTACGTTTACCATTAATAACTTATCCGCATCTATTATATTTGATACTGGTGCTGATAGAAATTACGTGTGTAGAGACTTTCACGCTAAATTGAATTGTTCATCATTACCTCTAGATGCTAAGTACATGATTGAGTTAGCTAATGGTAAACTAATTAAAGCCGATAAAATTTGCCGTGATTGTAAAATAAATTTAGCCGGAGAAACGTTTAAAATTGACTTAATACCCGTAGAATTAGGAAGTTTTGATGTAATAGTCGGCATGGACTGGATGTCCAAAATAGGAGCTGAAGTTGTGTGTGCCAAGAAGGCAATTCGCATTCCTCGTAAGGATAAAACGCCAGTAATGATTTATGGAGAGAAGGGTAACTCAAAGCTAAAACTCATTAGTTATTTGAAAGCTCAAAAGTGCTTGAAGTAAGGGTGCTATGCTATCTTAGCACATGTTAATAAAGTCGAAACGAAGGAAAAAGTGAAGAGCATCAATGACGTGCCTGTGGCAAGAGATTTTCCTGAAGTCTTTCCGGAAGAGTTGTCGGGATTACCTCCATTTAGATCTGTAGAATTTCAAATAGATTTAGTACCAGGAGCTGCACCAGTGGCTCGTGCTCCATATAGACTTGCACCGTCCGAGTTAAAAGAACTTCAGAGTCAGTTAAAAGAATTACTGGATCATGGATTCATACGACCAAGTACTTCACCGTGGGGAGCTCCGATTCTATTTGTTAAAAAGAAAGATGGATCTTTTAGGATGTGTATAGATTATCGTGAATTAAATAAGTTAACTATCAAGAATTGGTATCCACTACCGAGAATTGACGACTTATTTGATCAACTCCAAGGATCATGTGTGTACTCAAAAATTGACTTAAGGTCGGGCTATCATCAATTACGTGTCAAAGAAGAGGACATTCCGAAAACTTCTTTTCGGACACGTTATGGTCATTACGAATTTTTGGTCATGCCGTTTGGGTTGACAAATGCGCCAGCTGTATTCATGGACCTCATGAATAGAGTTTGTAGTCCATATTTAGATAAGTTTGTTATCATTTTCATTGATGATATTCTTATCTATTCCAAGAGAGAGCAAGAGCATGAGCAGCATTTAAGGTTGATATTAGAGTTGTTGAGAAAAGAACAGCTATATGCTAAATTTTCTAAATGTGCTTTCTGGTTGAAAGAAGTGCAATTTCTTGGCCACGTTGTTAGTAGCAAAGGAATTCAGGTTGATCCGGCAAAAATTGAAGCCATTGAAAAATGGGAGACTCCTAAGACACCAACGCAGATACGCCAATTTTTGGGTTTAGCCGGTTATTATAGAAGGTTTATTCAAGATTTTTCCCTAATAGCTAAGCCGTTGACAGCGTTAACGCAAAAAGGGAAGAAATATGAATGGACTTCTGAGCAGGAGAGTGCATTTCAATTACTAAAGAAGAAGTTAACTACGGCGCCTATTTTATCGTTACCAGAAGGGAACGATGATTTTGAAATATATTGTGACGCTTCGCGACAAGGTTTTGGTTGCGTTCTTATGCAACGGAAGAAAGTTATTGCATACGCATCCCGACAATTAAAGATTCACGAGCGGAATTATACGACGCATGATCTAGAACTGGGAGCAGTCGTGTTTGCATTGAAGATATGGAGACACTACTTGTATGGGGTTAAATGCACTGTGTTTACTGATCATAAAAGCCTTCAACATATTTTCGATCAAAAACAGCTGAACATGAGGCAACGTAGGTGGGTTGAGTTAATAAATGACTATGATTGTGAAATTCGTTATCATCCCGGGAAAGCGAACGTGGTGGCCGACGCTCTAAGCAGAAAGGAACGAGAACCAATTCGAGTACGAGCGATGAACATAAAAATTCGCATGAATCTCAACTCACAAATCAAAGAAGTTCAACGAGAAGCACTTACTAAAGAAAATATAGGAAATGAAATAATGAAGAAGTATGAGAAGCAACTCGTTATGCGGGAAGATGGAATTCGATATTTTGCAAATCGTATTTGGGTACCGAAGTTGGGTGGATTAAGGAAGTTGATATTGAACGAGGCATATAAGACAAGATATTCGATACATCCTGGAGTTGGAAAGATGTACCAAGATCTTAAGACGTATTATTGGTGGCCTAATTTGAAGACAGACGTTGCAACATATGTTGGGGAATGTTTAACTTGTTCCAAAGTCAAAGCAGAACACCAGAAGCCGTCAGGGTTACTTCAACAACCAGAAATTCCAGAATGGAAATGGGACGGTATTACCATGGATTTCATCACGAAGTTACCAAAGACTGCCTGGGGATACGACACCATTTGGGTAATTGTTGATCGTCTTACCAAATCTGCACATTTCTTGCCTATAAAGGAAACAGATAGAATGGAGAAATTATTACGATTATATATAAAGGAAATAGTTTCAAGGCATGGAATACCTATTTCCATTATATCTGATCGTGATAGTAGATTTACCTCAAAGTTCTGGCAATCACTACAGGAGGCACTAGGAACCCGTTTGGATATGAGTACCGCATATCATCCGCAAACGGACGGGCAGAGTGAAATAACAATTCAGACTCTTGAAGACATGCTCAGGGCATGTGTGATCGATTTTGGAAATGGATGGGATAAGTATCTACCATTAGCAGAATTCTCGTATAATAATAGTTATCATGCAAGCATTAAAGCTGCACCATTCGAAGCATTGTACGGAAGGAAGTGTAGATCTCCTATCTGTTGGAATGAAGTAGGAGATCGACAATTAACTGGTCCCGAGATCATACATGAAACTACTGAAAAGATAGTACAAATCAAGGAGAGATTGAAAACAGCCCGTAGTCGCCAAAAGAGCTACGCCGATGTCCGAAGGAAACCATTAGAGTTTCAGATCGGTGACATGGTTATGCTAAAGGTGTCACCTTGGAAAGGTGTAATACGTTTCGGTAAAAGAGGTAAACTGAACCCAAGATATGTAGGCCCGTTCAAGATCATCGAACGCATTGGACCGGTAGCTTATCGACTCGAGTTACCGCAACAACTCGCCGGAGTACATAATACATTTCACGTCTTGAACCTTAAGAAGTGTCTTGCAAAGGAAGACCTCACCATTCCTCTTGAAGAAATTCAAGTTGACGAGAAACTACAATTCATAGAAAAACCAATCGAGATCATGGATCGTGAAGTTAAACGGCTCAAGCAGAGCAACATACCGATCGTTAAAGTTCGTTGGAATGCACGAAGAGGTCCCGAGTTTACTTGGGAGTGAGAGGATCAAATGAAACAAAAATACCCGCATTTGTTTCCCGATGACGCAAAATAGGTACGATTTTAAAATTTCGGGACGAAATTTATTTAACGGGTAGGTACTGTAATGACCCGGACTTTTTCGATCAATTTATACTTATAAGATTAATATTTACATAAATTAAACCTTACCAACATGATAAGCAATCTAAATTATTGAGATTTATGTTTTTGAAAAGAGTTTTACACAACGTTTGACCGTCCAATTTGACCGATGATATCACGAACTATATATAACATATGATAATTATACGTTTATGTATATATATGTATTTATATATATTTAACATGATCTAAGGATGTTTAACATCTCATTGGGTACTAATAACAATGAGTTATAAGTATATTTTGAAACTACTAACTTAAGTTTTTTCAAAACGATAACTATACGTAACGTTCTTCGACATAAATACTTATAACCTATAATACTTATACATGCATCGTATAGATATGTATTTTATCACTTTTAAAGGGCTTACATACATAAAACAATATAAGTATATTTACAAAAGATAGCTATATTTGAATCCTCGTTTCGTTTTCTCAAAGATTTCTACACGTATATCTAGGGTATATGTACCCGTATCATACGCAGCTTCTAGATGTATTTACTATTGGTATATACCAATAAAAATCTGCTCCTTAGTAGCCTTAAATGATTAAGAAACATGTGGAACCAACCATTTGTCAAGTAGCATGAATTATTTAGCAAGAAAACAAAGTTAGGTATCTTTTTTTCCTTTATAACCTAAAAACGTTTTTATGCATGCACACCATTTCTTCACCCCATTTTCTCATACTTACACTCCCATTTCTCTCTCAAAATACTCTTAACTTCATACTTGATCATCTCCAAGCATTTTCCCCATCATTTAGCTTCAAAAACAACCCTTAATCATCATAAGAAAAACCATACAAGAACACTTCAATAATCCTTTCAAGAATACAAGTTTACTTCCAACCTTTCAATCCCACTCCACCAATCTTTTATCCCAAGATTATTTATTATATTTTCCAGTAGCCTTGTCCAAGTAACTTGAGGTAGTAACCTTGTTCATAATTTTATTCGATTCATATTTATATAGCTATCTTATTTTGTGGTATAAAATTTTAACAACAAGAACATAGTTTGAATGTTTTCAAACTTGTTTGCAAACTAAATAGATCCTTCTAACTTAACTTTTAAAATACTTCAAGACCTATAATATATCATAAATATATGCTAATTTAACAAGGTATAACTTGGTTTTTCAAAGAACACCTTAAAAACTGAATTTACGACGTCGGAGTGTAACCGGGGGCTGTTTTGGGTTGGATAATTAAAAACCATCTTGAACTTTGAATTGGAGGTTTATATTCTGGAAAAATGATATTTCTTATGAATATGTTAACACATAAAAATTTCATGATTTAATTCAAAGTATAAGTATTTTTAGAAAAATGGTCATTAAATGATATTTTTGTAACAAAAATGATTAACTTCATAAGTTTCACTAAAATTTGACCTATGACCTGTGATTTCGAATACAAACTAAGGTATTTACAGTTCATAGTCTTAAAGAGGGACTCGATCCAAGGAAGTGGCAAGTTGAATCAACGAAAACGGAGTTGTAACGAAGAAACTATGACCAAAACGAGATTGGATATCTAAGACTAGTTTAGCTACGAAAATAATTGGAGAAAATTAAATAAATCACATCTTTTTAAAATAACATGATATTTTATATATATGTACTCATAATTTAATTTTATATGGTTCAGGATCACCCGTAAATAATACGAGAAGATTAATCATAAGATCCCATGATTGTACGCAACACGTCATTTGACAACACCGGTACTTTATGTACGCAACACGTCATTTGACAACACCGGTACCGTGGGTCAAGATTAATCTCGACCAATACATATACGATGGGGGTTTTTATTTATTTCATTGGGGGTTTATTAAACACCTAAAAATGAACCATTAAAATTGAATTACTAACATCGGACTGCTAACTACGGACTAAGAAATTATTAAAAGTATTAAAAGTATAAAAAGTATATATATGTGACGATTGTTTAAAATAGAAATATATTGATAAACTATATATGGATAGGTTCGTGATATCAATCGGAGACCAAGTCGAAATTACATATCTTCAAGACGAAAGTGAGTATATAGTCCCACTTTTAAACTCTAAGTATTTCGAGATGAGAATACATGTATTTTATGTTTTACGTTATGGACACAAGTAACTGAAAAATATATTCTACGTTGAGTTGTACCACTGGCATACTTCCCTCTAGCTTGGTAACTGTTATTTACAGCGGTATTGTAAACGCGAATCCTGTTGATAGATCTATCGGGCTTGACAACCCCAACCGGACTGGACGACCAGTATTCAACGGTTGCACAGTACTTCATTTCGTGACTACACTTGGTACAGTGTAGTAAGATTTCATATTAAAGGGAATATGCGACGTGATTAATTGTTAAGTATGGTTACCAAGTGCTCAACCACTTAGAATATTTTTATTAAACTGTTTATATACGAAATCCTGTGGTCTATATATATATTGCTGCCGGCACTAAACCTATATCTCACCAACTTTATGTTGACGTTTTAAACATGTTTATTCTCAGGTGATAATTAGAAGTTTCCGCTACATTATGTTGAATTTGAGCAGGATCTTGCGTACGCATATTTGTGTCAAAAATAAGACTGCATATCCAAGAACTTGTGTTGTAAAATATGCTAGAAATCGTGTTGTTATCATCATTTGTAAAGTTTGTAAGTCGAAGATTATCGCTAAACGATAATCATCTTTATTTCGTCCAAAGCTTGTATCAAAAATAAGAATCATGGTTTGTAATGTATAATATATGCAGTTTTTCTTTTAAAAATGTCGCATATAGAGGTCAATACCTCGCAATGAAATCATACGTTATCTAACACGTTCTTACGGTTAAGGACGGGTTATGACATACGACCAAGTACTTCACCGTGGGGAGCTCCGATTCTATTTGTTAAAAAGAAAGATGGATCTTTTAAGATGTGTATAGATTATCGTGAATTAAATAAGTTAACTATCAAGAATCGGTATCCACTACCGAGAATTGACGACTTATTTGATCAACTCCAAGGATCATGTGTGTACTCAAAAATTGACCTAAGGTCGGGCTATCATCAATTACGTGTCAAAGAAGAGGACATTCCGAAAACTGCTTTTCGGACACGTTATGGTCATTACTGAAATGTCCCGTTCTTATTGATTAAAAACGTTCCATATTAATTGATTTCGTTGCGAGGTTTTGACCTCTATATGAGACGTTTTTCAAAGACTGCATTCATTTTTAAACAAACCATAACCTTTATTTCATCAATAAAGGTTAAAAAAACTTTACGTAGATTATCAAATAATGATAATCTAAAATATCCTATTTACACACGACCATTACATAATGGTTTACAATACAAATATGTTACAACAAAATAAGTTTCTTGAATGCAGTTTTTACACAATATCATACAAGCATGGACTCCAAATCTTGTCCTTATTTAAGTATGCGACAGCGGAAGCTCTTAATAATCACCTGAGAATAAACATGCTTAAAACGTCAACAAAAATGTTGGTGAGTTATAGGTTTAACCTATATATATCAAATCGTAACAATAGACCACAAGATTTCATATTTCAATACACATCCCATACATAGAGATAAAAATCATTCATATGGTGAACACCTGGTAACCGACAATAACAAGATGCATATATAAGAATATCCCCATCATTCCGGGACACCCTTCGGATATGATATAAATTTCGAAGTACTAAAGCATCCGGTACTTTGGATGGGGTTTGTTAGGCCCAATAGATCTATCTTTAGGATTCGCGTCAATTAGGGTGTCTGTTCCCTAATTCTTAGATTACCAGACTTAATAAAAAGGGGCATATTCGATTTCGATAATTCAACCATAGAATGTAGTTTCACGTACTTGTGTCTATTTTGTAAATCATTTATAAAACCTGCATGTATTCTCATCCCAAAAATATTAGATTTTAAAAGTGGGACTATAACTCACTTTCACAGATTTTTACTTCGTCGGGAAGTAAGACTTGGCCACTGGTTGATTCACGAACCTATAACAATATATACATATATATCAAAGTATGTTCAAAATATATTTACAACACTTTTAATATATTTTGATGTTTTAAGTTTATTAAGTCAGCTGTCCTCGTTAGTAACCTACAACTAGTTGTCCACAGTTAGATGTACAGAAATAAATCGATAAATATTATCTTGAATCAATCCACGACCCAGTGTATACGTATCTCAGTATTGATCACAACTCAAACTATATATATTTTGGAATCAACCTCAACCCTGTATAGCTAACTCCAACATTCACATATAGAGTGTCTATGGTTGTTCCGAAATATATATAGATGTGTCGACATGATAGGTCGAAACATTGTATACGTGTCTATGGTATCTCAAGATTACATAATATATAATACAAGTTGATTAAGTTATGGTTGGAATAGATTTGTTACCAATTTTCACGTAGCTAAAATGAGAAAAATTATCCAATCTTGTTTTACCCATAACTTCTTCATTTTAAATCCGTTTTGAGTGAATCAAATTGCTATGGTTTCATATTGAACTCTATTTTATGAATCTAAACAAAAAAAGTATAGGTTTCTAGTCGGAAAAATAAGTTACAAGTCGTTTTTGTAAAGGTAGTCATTTCAGTCGAAAGAACGACATCTAGATGACCATTTTAGAAAACATACTTCCACTTTGAGTTTAACCATAATTTTTGGATATAGTTTCATGTTCATAATAAAAATAATTTTCTCAGAATAACAACTTTTAAATCAAAGTTTATCATAGTTTTTAATTAACTAACCCAAAACAGCCCGCGGTGTTACTACGACGGCGTAAATCCGGTTTTACGGTATTTTTCGTGTTTCCAGGTTTTAAATCATTAAGTTAGCATATCATATAGATATAGAACATGTGTTTAGTTGATTTTAAAAGTCAAGTTAGAAGGATTAACTTTTGTTTGCGAACAAGTTTAGAATTAACTAAACTATGTTCTAGTGATTACAAGTTTAAACCTTCGAATAAGATAGCTTTATATGTATGAATCGAATGATGTTATGAACATCATTACTACCTTAAGTTCCTTGGATGAACCTACTGGAAAAGAGAAAAATGGATCTAGCTTCAATGGATCCTTGGATGCCTCAAAGTTCTTGAAGCAAAATCATGACACGAAAACAAGTTCAAGTAAGATCATCACTTGAAATAAGATTGTTATAGTTGTAGAAATTGAACCAAAGTTTGAATATGATTATTACCTTGTATTAGAATGATAACCTACTGTAAGAAACAAAGATTTCTTGAGGTTGGATGATCACCTTACAAGGTTGGAAGTGAGCTAGCAAACTTGAAAGTATTCTTGATTTTATGAAACTAGAACTTTTGGAATTTATGAAGAACACTTAGAACTTGAAGATAGAACTTGAGAGAGTTCAATTAGATGAAGAAAATTGAAGAATGAAAGTGTTTGTAGGTGTTTTTGGTCGTTGGTGTATGGATTAGATATAAAGGATATGTAATTTTGTTTTCATGTAAATAAGTCATGAATGATTACTCATATTTTTGTAATCTTATGAGATATTTCATGCTAGTTGCCAAATGATGGTTCCCACATGTGTTAGGTGACTCACATGGGCTGCTAAGAGCTGATCATTGGAGTGTATATACCAATAGTACATACATCTAAAAGCTGTGTATTGTACGAGTACGAATACGGGTGCATACGAGTAGAATTGTTGATGAAACTGAACGAGAATGTAATTGTAAGCATTTTTGTTAAGTAGAAGTATTTTGATAAGTGTATTGAAGTCTTTCAAAAGTGTATAAATACATATTAAAACACTACATGTATATACATTTTAACTGAGTCGTTAAGTCATCGTTAGTCGTTACATGTAAGTGTTGTTTTGAAACCTTTAGGTTAACAATCTTGTTAAATGTTGTTAACCCAATGTTTATAATATCAAAAGAGATTTTAAATTATTATATTATCATGATATTATGATGTACGAATATCTCTTAATATGATATATATACATTAAATGTCGTTACAACGATAAACGTTACATATATGTCTCGTTTCAAAATCATTAAGTTAGTAGTCTTGTTTTTACATATGTAGTTCATTGTTAATATAATTAATGATATGTTTACTTATCAAAATATCATGTTAACTATATATATAACCATATATATGTCATCATATAGTTTTTTTACAAGTTTTAACGTTCGTGAATCACCGGTCAACTTGGGTGGTCAATTGTCTATATGAAACCTATTTCAATTAATCAAGTCTTAACAAGTTTGATTGCTTAACATGTTGGAAATATTTAATCATGTAAACATCAATCTCAATTAATATATATAAACATGGAAAAGTTCGGGTCACTACAGTACCTACCCGTTAAATAAATTTCGTCCCGAAATTTTAAGCTGTTGAAGGTGTTGACGAATGTTCTGGAAATAGATGCAGGTATTTCTTCTTCATCTGATCTTCACGCTCCCAGGTGAACTCGGGTCCTCTACGAGCATTCCATCGAACCTTAACAATTGGTATCTTGTTTTGCTTAAGTCTTTTAACCTCACGATCCATTATTTCGACGGGTTCTTCGATGAATTGGAGTTTTTCGTTGATTTGGATTTCATCTAATGGAATAGTGAGATCTTCTTTAGCAAAACATTTCTTCAAATTCGAGACGTGGAAAGTGTTATGTACAGCCGCGAGTTGTTGAGGTAACTCAAGTCGGTAAGCTACTGGTCCGACACGATCAATAATCTTGAATGGTCCAATATACCTTGGATTTAATTTCCCTCGTTTACCAAATCGAACAACGCCTTTCCAAGGTGAAACTTTAAGCATGACCATCTCTCCAATTTCAAATTCTATATCTTTTCTTTTAATGTCAGCGTAGCTCTTTTGTCGACTTTGGGCGGTTTTCAACCGTTGTTGAATTTGGATGATCTTCTCGGTAGTTTCTTGTAAAATCTCCGGACCCGTAATCTGTCTATCCCCCACCTCACTCCAACAAATCGGAGACCTACACTTTCTACCATAAAGTGCTTCAAACGGCGCCATCTCAATGCTTGAATGGTAGCTGTTGTTGTAGGAAAATTCTGCTAACGGTAGATGTCGATCCCAACTGTTTCCGAAATCAATAACACATGCTCGTAGCATGTCTTCAAGCGTTTGTATCGTCCTTTCGCTCTGCCCATCAGTTTGTGGATGATAGGCAGTACTCATATCTAGACGAGTTCCTAATGCTTGCTGTAATGTCTGCCAGAATCTTGAAATAAATCTGCCATCCCTATCAGAGATAATAGAGATTGGTATTCCATGTCTGGAGACGACTTCCTTCAAATACAGTCGTGCTAACTTCTCCATCTTGTCATCTTCTCTTATTGGTAGGAAGTGTGCTGATTTGGTGAGACGATCAACTATTACCCAAATAGTATCAAAACCACTTGCAGTCCTTGGCAATTTAGTGATGAAATCCATGGTAATGTTTTCCCATTTCCATTCCGGGATTTCGGGTTGTTGAAGTAGACCTGATGGTTTCTGATGCTCAGCTTTGACCTTAGAACACGTCAAACATTCTCCTACGTATTTAGCAACATCGGCTTTCATACCCGGCCACCAAAAATGTTTCTTGAGATCCTTGTACATCTTCCCCGTTCCAGGATGTATTGAGTATCTGGTTTTATGAGCTTCTCTAAGTACCATTTCTCTCATATCTCCAAATTTTGGTACCCAAATCCTTTCAGCCCTATACCGGGTTCCGTCTTCCCAAATATTAAGATGCTTCTCCGATCCTTTGGGTATTTCATCCTTTAAATTTCCCTCTTTTAAAACTCCTTGTTGCGCCTCCTTTATTTGAGCAGTAATGTTATTATGAATCATTATATTCATAGATTTTACTCGAATGGGTTCTCTATCCTTCCTGCTCAAGGCATCGGCTACCACATTTGCCTTCCCCGGGTGGTAACGAATCTCAAAATCGTAATCATTCAATAATTCAATCCACCTACGCTGCCTCATATTCAGTTGTTTCTGATTAAATATGTGTTGAAGACTTTTGTGGTCGGTATATATAATACTTTTGACCCCGTATAAGTAGTGCCTCCAAGTCTTTAATGCAAAAACAACCGCGCCTAATTCCAAATCATGCGTCGTATAATTTTGTTCGTGAATCTTCAATTGTCTAGACGCATAAGCAATCACCTTCATTCGTTGCATTAATACACAACCGAGACCTTGCTTTGATGCGTCACAATAAATCACAAAATCATCATTCCCTTCAGGCAATGACAATATAGGTGCCGTAGTTAGCTTTTTCTTCAATAACTGAAACGCTTTCTCTTGTTCATCATTCCATTCAAATTTCTTCCCTTTATGCGTTAATGCAGTCAAGGGTTTTGCTATTCTGGAAAAGTCTTGGATGAACCTTCTGTAGTAACCAGCTAGTCCTAAAAACTGGCGTATGTGTTTCGGAGTTTTCGGGGTTTCCCACTTTTCAACAGTTTCTATCTTTGCCGGATCCACCTTAATACCTTCTTTGTTCACTATGTGACCGAGGAATTGAACTTCTTCCAACCAAAATGCACACTTTGAAAACTTAGCGTACAATTCTTCCTTCCTCAATACTTCTAACACCTTTCTCAAATGTTCACCGTGTTCTTGGTCATTCTTTGAGTAAATAAGTATGTCATCAATGAAAACAATGACAAACTTGTCAAGGTATGGTCCACACACTCGGTTCATAAGGTCCATGAATACAGCTGGTGCATTAGTTAAACCAAACGGCATGACCATAAACTCGTAATGACCGTAACGTGTTCTGAAAGCAGTCTTTGGAATATCATCTTCTTTCACCCGCATTTGATGATACCCGGAACGTAAGTCAATCTTTGAATAAACAGACGAGCCTTGTAGTTGATCAAATAAGTCGTCGATTCTCGGTAGTGGGTAGCGGTTCTTGATGGTAAGTTTGTTCAACTCTCGGTAGTCGATACACAACCTGAATGTACCATCTTTCTTCTTGACAAACAAAACAGGAGCTCCCCACGGTGATGTGCTTGGTCGAATGAAACCACGCTCTAAAAGTTCTTGTAATTGGCTTTGCAGTTCTTTCATCTCGCTGGGTGCGAGTCTGTAAGGAGCACGAGCTATTGGTGCAGCTCCTGGTACAAGATCTATTTGAAATTCAACGGATCGATGTGGGGGTAATCCCGGTAATTCTTTCGGAAATACATCGGGAAATTCTTTTGCAATGGGAACATCATTGATGCTCTTTTCTTCAGTTTGTACTTTCTCGACGTGTGCTAGAACAGCATAGCAACCTTTTCTTATTAGTTTTTGTGCCTTCAAATTACTAATAAGATGTAGCTTCGTGTTGCCCTTTTCTCCGTACACCATTAAGGGTTTTCCTTTTTCTCGTATAATGCGAATTGCATTTTTGTAACAAACGATCTCCGCTTTCACTTCTTTCAACCAGTCCATACCGATTATCACATCAAAACTCCCTAACTCTACTGGTATCAAATCAATCTTAAATGTTTCGCTAACCAGTTTAATTTCTCGATTCCGACATATATTATCTGCTGAAATTAATTTACCATTTGCTAATTCGAGTAAAAATTTACTATCCAAAGGCGTCAATGGACAACTTAATTTAGCACAAAAATCTCTACTCATATAGCTTCTATCCGCACCCGAATCAAATAAAACGTAAGCAGATTTATTGTCAATAAGAAACGTACCCGTAACAAGCTCCGGGTCTTCCTGTGCCTCTACCGCATTAATATTGAAAACTCTTCCACGGCCTTGTCCATTCGTGTTCTCCTGGTTCGGGCAATTTCTAATAATGTGGCCTGGTTTTCCACATTTATAACAAACTACATTGGCATAACTTGCTCCGACACTACTTGCTCCGCCATTACTCGTTCCGACACCATTTGTTCCTTTCGTTCTATTAACCCCTGGTCCGTAGACCTCACACTTCGCCGCGCTATGACCATTTCTTTTACACTTGTTGCAAAATTTGGTGCAGAACCCCGAGTGATTCTTTTCACACCTTTGGCATAGTTGCTTCTGATTGTTGTTGTTGTTGCGGTTATTATTGTTGTTGGGATGATTGTTGTAGTTGCTGTTGTTGTTGTTGTTGTTGTTGTTGTTGTTGGGCCGTTTGTTGTAGTTGCGATTGATGTTGCGATTGTTGGGATAATTGTTGCGATTATTGTTGTAATTGCTGTTGTTGTTGTATTGGTGATTCTTATCACCGTTTTCCTCCCACTTTCTTTTGACTTGCTTCACATTGGCCTCTTCAGCAGTCTGTTCTTTAATTCTTTCTTCAATCTGGTTCACTAGTTTGTGAGCCATTCTACATGCCTGTTGTATGGAGGCGGGCTCGTGTGAACTTATATCTTCTTGGATTCTTTCCGGTAATCCTTTCACAAACGCGTCGATCTTCTCTTCCTCATCTTCGAATGCTCCCGGACACAATAGGCACAATTCTGTGAATCGTCTTTCGTACGTGGTAATATCAAATCCTTGGGTTCGTAACCCTCTAAGTTCTGTCTTGAGCTTATTGACCTCGGTTCTGGGACGGTACTTCTCGTTCATCAAGTGCTTGAATGCTGACCACGGTAGTGCGTACGCATCATCTTGTCCCACTTGCTCTAGATAGGTATTCCACCATGTTAACGCAGAACCTGTGAAGGTATGCGTAGCGTACTTCACTTTGTCCTCTTCAGTACACTTACTTATGGCAAACACCGATTCAACCTTCTCGGTCCACCGTTTCAATCCGATCGGTCCTTCGGTTCCATCAAATTCCAAAGGTTTGCAGGCAGTGAATTCTTTGTAGGTGCATCCTACACGATTTCCTGTACTACTAGATCCAAGGTTATTGTTGGTATGTAGCGCAGCCTGTACTGCGGCTATGTTTGAAGCTAGAAAAGTACGGAATTCCTCTTCATTCATATTCACGGTGTGTCGAGTAGTCGGTGCCATTTCCTTCAAAATAGTTAAATGGAACAAGTTAATCATACAGAATATTAAGAGTAGTTAATAGTATTTTGTAGCATAATATGAACTCATTTATAAAAGCTTTTTCTTCATATTAGCGTTTTATAAGTTTAAATTCGGGTAGTACCTACCCGTTAAGTTCATACTTAGTAGCTAATATACAATTCAACTACTACAATTCTATATGAAAAACTGATTGTAATAATATTTCGCGTTCAAACTTTTATACAATATTTTACAAACTTACAATACCGCTTATTTTACATAAAGCATGAAATATAGCACACAATAACTTTGATACAAGATAGTTGTGAAGACAATTCTAGCTAGTACACAAGTCGTTCGGCAAAGGCAATAAAGACACGTAATTCATACGTCCAGAAACAAGTCATGCATTCTGGTTTTACTAGGACTACTTCCCATCCTTGGTCTTGTGCAACATAACCGTTATGGCCGTTGATAAGACAGCGTGTTGTAACGTCATCAAAGGGACGAGGGTTACGTAATGTCCAACAGTCCCGTAATAATCTAAAAACCTCATTTCTTACCCCAATTACCGACTCCGTCACTTGTGGAAACGTTTTGTTTAATAGTTGTAGCCCGATGTTCTTGTTCTCACTTTGGTGAGAAGCGAACATTACTAATCCGTAAGCATAACATGCTTCTTTATGTTGCATGTTAGCCGCTTTTTCTAAATCACGAAGTCCAATATTCGGATATATTGAGTCAAAATAATTTCTTAACCCGTTGCGTAAAATAGCATTTGGGTTCCCCGCAATATATGCGTCAAAGTAAACACATCGTAACTTATGGGTTTCCCAATGTGATATCCCCCATCTTTCAAACGAAAGTCTCTTATAAACCAAGACATTCTTGGAACGTTCTTCGAATGTCTTACAAACTGATCTCGCCTTAAATAGTTGTGCCGAAGAATTCTGGCCGACTCTAGACAAGATTTCATCAATCATGTCTCCGGGTAGGTCTCTTAAAATATTGGGTTGTCTATCCATTTTGTGTTTTTAAACTGTAAAATAGACAAGAGTTAGTTTCATAAAAAAAAATACTTATTAATACAAGCAATTTTTACATATATCATAAAGCATAAGAACACTATATTACATATATTACACCACACGAATACAACTATCTTATTCCGACTCGCTCGTTTCTTCTTCTTCGGTTTTGGTTCGTTTTGCCAAGTTTCTAGGGATATATGATGTTCCCCTAATACGAGCCGTCGTTGTCCACATTGGTTTAGAAAAACCTGGTGGTTTAGAGGTTCCCGGGTCATTGTTACAACTTAAGGACTTCGGGGGTTGACGATACATATAAAGTTCATCGGGGTTGGAATTAGATTTCTCTATTTTTAAGCCCTTTCCCTTATTATTTTCTTTTGCCTTTTTAAATTCAGTTGGGGTAATTTCTATAACATCATCGGAATTCTCGTCGGAATCCGATTCATCGGAGAATTGGTAATCCTCCCAATATTTTGCTTCCTTGGCGGAAACACCATTGACCATAATTAACTTTGGTCGGTTGGTTGAGGATTTTCTTTTACTTAACCGTTTTATTATTTCCCCCACTGGTTCTATTTCTTCATCCGGTTCCGATTCTTCTTCCGGTTCCGATTCTTCTTCCGGTTCCGATTCTTCTTCCGGTTCCGACTCTTCTTCCGGTTCCTCTTCGGGAACTTGTGAATCAGTCCACAAATCATTCCAATTTACATTTGACTCTTCATTATTATTAGGTGAGTCAATGGGACTTGTTCTAGAGGTAGACATCTATCACATAATATCAAACACGTTAAGAGATTAATATATCACATAATATTCATATGTTAAAAATATATAGTTTCCAACAAAAATGTTAAGCAATCATTTTTAAAGAAAACACGGTCGAAGTCCAGACTCACTAATGCATCCTAACAAACTCGATAAGACACACTAATGCAAATTTTCTGGTTCTCTAAGACCAACGCTCGGATACCAACTGAAATGTCCCGTTCTTATTGATTAAAAACGTTCCATATTAATTGATTTCGTTGCGAGGTTTTGACCTCTATATGAGACGTTTTTCAAAGACTGCATTCATTTTTAAACAAACCATAACCTTTATTTCATCAATAAAGGTTAAAAAAACTTTACGTAGATTATCAAATAATGATAATCTAAAATATCCTGTTTACACACGACCATTACATAATGGTTTACAATACAAATATGTTACAACAAAATAAGTTTCTTGAATGCAGTTTTTACACAATATCATACAAGCATGGACTCCAAATCTTGTCCTTATTTAAGTATGCGACAGCGGAAGCTCTTAATAATCACCTGAGAATAAACATGCTTAAAACGTCAACAAAAATGTTGGTGAGTTATAGGTTTAACCTATATATATCAAATCGTAACAATAGACCACAAGATTTCATATTTCAATACACATCCCATACATAGAGATAAAAATCATTCATATGGTGAACACCTGGTAACCGACAATAACAAGATGCATATATAAGAATATCCCCATCATTCCGGGACACCCTTCGGATATGATATAAATTTCGAAGTACTAAAGCATCCGGTACTTTGGATGGGGTTTGTTAGGCCCAATAGATCTATCTTTAGGATTCGCGTCAATTAGGGTGTCTGTTCCCTAATTCTTAGATTACCAGACTTAATAAAAAGGGGCATATTCGATTTCGATAATTCAACCATAGAATGTAGTTTCACGTACTTGTGTCTATTTTGTAAATCATTTATAAAACCTGCATGTATTCTCATCCCAAAAATATTAGATTTTAAAAGTGGGACTATAACTCACTTTCACAGATTTTTACTTCGTCGGGAAGTAAGACTTGGCCACTGGTTGATTCACGAACCTATAACAATATATACATATATATCAAAGTATGTTCAAAATATATTTACAACACTTTTAATATATTTTGATGTTTTAAGTTTATTAAGTCAGCTGTCCTCGTTAGTAACCTACAACTAGTTGTCCACAGTTAGATGTACAGAAATAAATCGATAAATATTATCTTGAATCAATCCACGACCCAGTGTATACGTATCTCAGTATTGATCACAACTCAAACTATATATATTTTGGAATCAACCTCAACCCTGTATAGCTAACTCCAACATTCACATATAGAGTGTCTATGGTTGTTCCGAAATATATATAGATGTGTCGACATGATAGGTCGAAACATTGTATACGTGTCTATGGTATCTCAAGATTACATAATATATAATACAAGTTGATTAAGTTATGGTTGGAATAGATTTGTTACCAATTTTCACGTAGCTAAAATGAGAAAAATTATCCAATCTTGTTTTACCCATAACTTCTTCATTTTAAATCCGTTTTGAGTGAATCAAATTGCTATGGTTTCATATTGAACTCTATTTTATGAATCTAAACAAAAAAAGTATAGGTTTCTAGTCGGAAAAATAAGTTACAAGTCGTTTTTGTAAAGGTAGTCATTTCAGTCGAAAGAACGACATCTAGATGACCATTTTAGAAAACATACTTCCACTTTGAGTTTAACCATAATTTTTGGATATAGTTTCATGTTCATAATAAAAATAATTTTCTCAGAATAACAACTTTTAAATCAAAGTTTATCATAGTTTTTAATTAACTAACCCAAAACAGCCCGCGGTGTTACTACGACGGCGTAAATCCGGTTTTACGGTATTTTTCGTGTTTCCAGGTTTTAAATCATTAAGTTAGCATATCATATAGATATAGAACATGTGTTTAGTTGATTTTAAAAGTCAAGTTAGAAGGATTAACTTTTGTTTGCGAACAAGTTTAGAATTAACTAAACTATGTTCTAGTGATTACAAGTTTAAACCTTCGAATAAGATAGCTTTATATGTATGAATCGAATGATGTTATGAACATCATTACTACCTTAAGTTCCTTGGATGAACCTACTGGAAAAGAGAAAAATGGATCTAGCTTCAATGGATCCTTGGATGCCTCAAAGTTCTTGAAGCAAAATCATGACACGAAAACAAGTTCAAGTAAGATCATCACTTGAAATAAGATTGTTATAGTTGTAGAAATTGAACCAAAGTTTGAATATGATTATTACCTTGTATTAGAATGATAACCTACTGTAAGAAACAAAGATTTCTTGAGGTTGGATGATCACCTTACAAGGTTGGAAGTGAGCTAGCAAACTTGAAAGTATTCTTGATTTTATGAAACTAGAACTTTTGGAATTTATGAAGAACACTTAGAACTTGAAGATAGAACTTGAGAGAGTTCAATTAGATGAAGAAAATTGAAGAATGAAAGTGTTTGTAGGTGTTTTTGGTCGTTGGTGTATGGATTAGATATAAAGGATATGTAATTTTGTTTTCATGTAAATAAGTCATGAATGATTACTCATATTTTTGTAATCTTATGAGATATTTCATGCTAGTTGCCAAATGATGGTTCCCACATGTGTTAGGTGACTCACATGGGCTGCTAAGAGCTGATCATTGGAGTGTATATACCAATAGTACATACATCTAAAAGCTGTGTATTGTACGAGTACGAATACGGGTGCATACGAGTAGAATTGTTGATGAAACTGAACGAGAATGTAATTGTAAGCATTTTTGTTAAGTAGAAGTATTTTGATAAGTGTATTGAAGTCTTTCAAAAGTGTATAAATACATATTAAAACACTACATGTATATACATTTTAACTGAGTCGTTAAGTCATCGTTAGTCGTTACATGTAAGTGTTGTTTTGAAACCTTTAGGTTAACAATCTTGTTAAATGTTGTTAACCCAATGTTTATAATATCAAAAGAGATTTTAAATTATTATATTATCATGATATTATGATGTACGAATATCTCTTAATATGATATATATACATTAAATGTCGTTACAACGATAAACGTTACATATATGTCTCGTTTCAAAATCATTAAGTTAGTAGTCTTGTTTTTACATATGTAGTTCATTGTTAATATAATTAATGATATGTTTACTTATCAAAATATCATGTTAACTATATATATAACCATATATATGTCATCATATAGTTTTTTTACAAGTTTTAACGTTCGTGAATCACCGGTCAACTTGGGTGGTCAATTGTCTATATGAAACCTATTTCAATTAATCAAGTCTTAACAAGTTTGATTGCTTAACATGTTGGAAATATTTAATCATGTAAACATCAATCTCAATTAATATATATAAACATGGAAAAGTTCGGGTCACTACAATTACGAATTTTTGGTCATGCCGTTTGGGTTGACAAATGCGCCAGCTGTATTCATGGACCTCATGAATCGAGTTTGTAGTCCATATTTAGATAAGTTTGTTATCGTTTTCATTGATGATATTCTTATCTATTCCAAGAGTGAGCAAGAGCATGAGCAGCATTTAAGGTTGATATTAGAGTTGTTGAGAAAAGAACAGCTATATGCTAAATTTTCTAAATGTGCTTTCTGGTTGAAAGAAGTGCAATTTCTTGGCCACGTTGTTAGTAGCAAAGGAATTCAGGTTGATCCAGCAAAAATTGAAGCCATTGAAAAATGGGAGACTCCTAAGACACCAACGCAGATACGCCAATTTTTGGGTTTAGCCGGTTATTATAGAAGGTTTATTCAAGATTTTTCCCGAATAGCTAAGCCGTTGACAGCGTTAACGCAAAAAGGGAAGAAATATGAATGGACATCTGAGCAGGAGAGTGCATTCCAATTACTAAAGAAGAAGTTAACTACGGCACCTATTTTATCGTTACCAGAAGGGAACGATGATTTTGAAATATATTGTGACGCTTCGCGACAAGGTTTTGGTTGCGTTCTTATGCAACGGAAGAAAGTTATTGCATACGCATCCCGACAATTAAAGATTCACGAGCGGAATTATACGACGCATGATCTAGAACTGGGAGCAGTCGTGTTTGCATTAAAGATATGGAGACACTACTTGTATGGGGTTAAATGCACTGTGTTTACTGATCATAAAAGCCTTCAACATATTTTCGATCAAAAACAGCTGAACATGAGGCAACGTAGGTGGGTTGAGTTAATAAATGACTATGATTGTGAAATTCGTTATCATCCCGGGAAAGCGAACGTGGTGGCCGACGCTCTAAGCAGAAAGGAACGAGAACCAATTCGAGTACGAGCGATGAACATAAAAATTCGCATGAATCTCAACTCACAAATCAAAGAAGTTCAACGAGAAGCACTTACTAAAGAAAATATAGGAAATGAAATAATGAAGAAGTATGAGAAGCAACTCGTTATGCGGGAAGATGGAATTCGATATTTTGCAAATCGTATTTGGGTACCGAAGTTGGGTGGATTAAGGAAGTTGATATTGAACGAGGCACATAAGACAAGATATTCGATACATCCTGGAGTTGGAAAGATGTACCAAGATCTTAAGACACATTATTGGTGGCCTAATTTGAAGACAGACGTTGCAACATATGTTGGGGAATGTTTAACTTGTTCCAAAGTCAAAGCAGAACACCAGAAGCCGTCAGGGTTACTTCAACAACCAGAAATTCCAGAATGGAAATGGGACGGTATTACCATGGATTTCATCACGAAGTTACCAAAGACTGCCTGGGGATACGACACCATTTGGGTAATTGTTGATCGTCTTACCAAATCTGCACATTTCTTGCCTATAAAGGAAACAGATAGAATGAAGAAACTATTACGATTGTATATAAAGGAAGTTGTTTCAAGGCATGGAATACCTATTTCCATTATATCTGATCGTGATAGTAGATTTACCTCAAAGTTCTGGCAAGCACTACAGGAGGCACTAGGAACTCGTTTAGATATGAGTACCGCATATCATCCGCAAACGGACGGGCAGAGTGAAAGAACAATTCAGACTCTTGAAGATATGCTCAGGGCATGTGTGATCGATTTTGGAAACGGATGGGATAAGTATTTACCGTTAGCAGAATTCTCGTATAATAATAGTTATCATGCGAGCATTGGAGCTGCGCCATTCGAAGCATTGTATGGAAGGAAGTGTAGATCTCCTATCTGTTGGAATGAAGTAGGAGATCGACAATTAACTGGTCCCGAGATCATACACGAAACGACTGAGAAGATAGTACAAATCAAGGAGAGATTGAAAACAGCCCGTAGTCGCCAAAAGAGCTACGCCGATGTCCGAAGGAAACCATTAGAGTTTCAGGTCGGGGACATGGTTATGTTAAAGGTGTCACCTTGGAAAGGTGTAATACGTTTCGGCAAAAGGGGTAAGCTGAACCCAAGATATGTAGGCCCGTTCAAGATTATTGAACGCATTGGACCGGTAGCTTATCGACTTGAGTTACCGCAACAACTCGCCGGGGTACATAATACCTTTCACGTCTCAAACCTTAAGAAGTGTCTTGCAAAGGAAGACCTCACTATTCCTCTTGAAGAAATCCATATCGACGAGAAACTACAATTCGTCGAAGAACCAATCGAAATCATGGACCGTGAAGTTAAACAGCTCAAACAGAGCAACATACCGATTGTTAAGGTTTGTTGGAATGCTAGAAGAGGTCCCGAGTTTACTTGGGAACGAGAGGATCAGATGAAACAAAAGTATCCACACTTGTTTCTCGATGACGCAAAATAGGTACAATTTTAAAATTTCGGGACGAAATTTATTTAACGGGTAGGTACTGTAATGATCCGCACTTTTTCGATCGTTCTATACTTATAAGATTAATATTTATATAAATTAAACCTTACCAACATGATAAGCAATCCAAATTGTCGAGACTTATGTTTTTCGAAAAGAGATTTACACAACGTTTGACCGTCTAGTTTGACCGATGATATCACGAACTATACAATATATGATAATTATACGTTTGTATATATATATATGTATATATACATGTTTAACATGATTTAAGGATGTTTTAATACCTCATTTTGTATTAATAACAATAAGTTATAAGTATATTTTGAAACTACTAACTTAAGTTTTCAAAACGATAACCATACGTAACGTTATTTGACTTAAATACTTATGACATATAATGTTTATACATATATCGTATAAGTAATGTATTTAATCATTTTTAAGGACTTAAATACATAAAACCATATAAGTATATTCACAAAAGATAGCTATATTTGAATCCTCGTTCCGTTTTCACAAGATTTCTATACGTATACTTAGGGTATATGTACCCGTATAAATACGCAGTTTCTAGAAGTTTTACTATTGAAAAATACCAATTATTAGACTTCAATTATATGATCTTAGCAGCCTTTGATTAGTCAATACATGTGGGATCATATATGAGGACTTTTGAGCTAAAAATCAAAAAAATAAAGTCTATATATACATATACATATATACGCCTATATACACATATGCACACTTTCATAACAATTTTCTTTCAAGTTAAATGATCTTCTAAACTCTCTTATCTTCAACCTTCAAGTGTTCTTCAAGGTCCTCATAAGTTTTTAGCTTCAAAACATCACTTAATCATCATAAGAAAACCCTTACAAAAATACTTCAAGAAAACCTTCCAAGAACACCAACTTACTTCCAATCTTTCATCCACTTCCATCACCCTTTTGGTTCTAGGTTCTTACTCCTCTTTTACAGCAACCTTGTCCAAGGAACTTGAGGTAGAATCTATGTTCATAACCTTATTCGATTCATATATATATAGCTATCTTATTTTGTGGTATAAAATTTTAACAACAAGAACATAGTTTGAATGTTTTCAAACTTGTTTGCAAACTAAATAGATCCTTCTAACTTAACTTTTAAAATACTCCAAGACCTGTAATATAACTTAAATATATGCTAATTTAACAAGGTATAACTTGGTTTTTCAAAGATTATCTTAAAAACTGTTTTTACGACGTCGGAGTGCCACCGGGGACTGTTTTGGGTTGGATAATTAAAAACTATCTTAAACTTTGAATTGGAGGTTTATGTTCTGGAAAAATGATTTTTACTATGGATATGATAACACATAAAAATTCCATGATTTAATTCAAAGTATAAGTATTTTTAGAAAAATAATCATTTAAGGTTGTTTACATAAAGGAAAATGTTTAACTTCATAAGTTTCACTAAAGTTTCACCTATGCCGTGTGATTTTGAATACAAACCAAGGTATTTTCAGTTCATAGTCTTAAAGAGGGACTCGATCCAAGGAGATGGCAAGTTGAATCAACGAAAACGGATTTGTAACGAAGAAACTATGACCGAAACAAAATTGGTTATTCAAGACTTGTTTAACTTCGGGATTAATTGGGAAAAATTAAATAAAATCACATCTTTCTAAGATAACATGATATTTTATATAATTCAATTTTATATGGTTCAGGATCACCCGTAAACAACACGAGAAGATTAATCGTAAGATCCCATGATTGTACGCAACACGTCATTTGACAACACCGGTACTTTATGTACGCAACACGTCATTTGACAACACCGGTACCGTGGGTCAAGATTAATCTCGACCAATACATATACGATGGGGTTTTATTTATTTCGTTGGGGGTTTTATTTATTTCATTGCGGGTATATTAAACATCTAAAAATGAACCATTAAAATTGAATTACTAACAACGAACTGCTAACTACGGACTAAGGAATTATTCAAAGTATTAAAAGTATAACAAGTATATATATGTGACGTTTGTTTAAAAAGAAAAGGTATTGATATATTATATATGGATAGGTTCGTGATATCAACCGGAGACCAAGTCAAATTATATATATATATCTTCAAGACGAAAGTGAGTATATAGTCCCACTTTTAAACTCTAAATATTTCGGGATGAGAATACATGTATTTTATGTTTTACGTTATGGACACAAGTAACAGAAAAATATATTCTACGTTGAGTTGTACCACTGGCATACTTCCCTGTAGCTTGGTAACTATTATTTACAGCGGTATTGTAAACGCGAATCCTGTTGATAGATCTATCGGGCCTGACAACCCCAACCGGACTGGACGACCAGTATTCAACGGTTGCACAGTACTTCGTTTTGTGACTACACTTGGTACGGTGTAGTAAGATTTCATAATAAAGGGAATATGCGACGTGATTAATTGTTAAGTATGGTTATCAAGTGCTCAACCACTTAGAATATTTTTATTAAACTGTTTATATACGAAATCTTGTGGTCTATATATATATTGCTGCCGGCACTAAACCTATATCTCACCAACTTTATGTTGACCTTTTAAAACATGTCTATTCTCAGGTGATTTCTAAAAGCTTCCGCTGCATTATGTTGAATTTGAGCAGGATCTTGCGTACGCATATTTGTGTCAAAAATAAGACTGCATATCCAAGAACTTGTGTTGTAAAATATGCTAGAAATCGTGTTGTTATCACCATTTGTAAAGTTTGTAAGTCGAAGATTATCGCTAAACGATAATCATCTTTATTTCGTCCAAAGCTTGTATCAAAAATAAGAATCATGGTTTGTAATGTATAATATATGCAGTTTTTCTTTTAAAAATGTCGCATATAGAGGTCAATACCTCGCAATGAAATCATACGTTATCTAACACGTTCTTACGGTTAAGGACGGGTTATGACAGTCAACATGTTCGGGTCGGGTCCCGGACTATTTTTCTATGCTAATTATTCATATACAAGTATATTAGAACAAGTTTCATGTGAATCGGAGGTCGGTAGCTAGTCAAACATTTCACGTGAAATGGGACAAAGAGGTCAGAATCTGACCAGGCCAATCCGCGCGCCGCGCGGGGATGGGGCGCGCCGCGCCACCATCTGGGCAGAGAATTCTGGTCAGTTTTTCAAAGTATGCACGAACCAAAACCTTTTCCAACCCAACTCTTGACCCGCAAACATTTATAATGCCTATCATATATCGTTGGAAAGGTATTTTGACGAGGAATACAACTAAGCACTTATGGTCCAACAATAACATCATTTACAATAGCCGAAAACTCATCAAGCGAACAATAAAAGTCCATTTTCAAAGTTTCAAGTTCATCAATTGCATTTTGAGTTTCGGGAAACCAATTCACACATATGATATGCCGTTTTGAAGGTAATGAAGCATACATTACTACTAAACACTAACAATTAACATTCCATGACATTCAAGCATCCAAAAATTCATGTCAAGAACTATCAAACCCTAGTCAAACATCTCAAAATCAATAATCATGTTTTTGAAGTTTTCTTAATCAACCTACACATCAATTTGAAGCTAATGATGCTAGTAACACATTTAATACATGAACTTTAACAATTAAACAACTTTTAATCATCCAAAATCAAAGATTAAGCAAGCAATTTTCATATTCAAGCTAGTTACACCAAAAACAACAAATCGAGCATACAAATTACATACACGACATCACAATGAGCCATAGACACTAATTAACACACTTTTAAGTCAAGAACACAAATTTAAAGAAATCTAGTGTTTTAGAAATGTTACCCAAAATCGAAGTAGTTAGCATCAAATCGAAGAGGATGATGAGAGGATCAAGAATATGTAATTTATTTGGTTGCTAGCTCCCTAATCCGGATTTAGATGATGAATTTATGTTAGAAAGTTGAGAGGATTTGGAAGTATCAAAAGGAGAAAGAGAGAGATGAATGAGAGGAGGAGGTTGAAGGTTTGACTAGTTGACCTAGTCAAATCTTTGGCCTCTTTGCAAGTTTGGTCCCTCTAGTTTCAAAGCGGGTGCGGGAAATAACCAAACGAATATTTAAACGCTCGAGTAAACGGGTGACGTTATAATTAAATAACGAGGATATTATGAACGTTAGTTAACGAAAGATGCCAAAATAAATGACGAAAGATATTATTTAAAAAAAAAAGACGGTGTTAAAATAAATTTAACGGAAAAACGTTGGATGTTACACATTACAGTTAAGTAAAGCAGATAGAAACCTAATAAGTACCTAAACAGTTGATATGACTAAGACCTAGGGCAACAATCAGACAAGAACATGCAATAGGCTTGGGTCATATAGTGAAGGCACTAACTAGATCTTAACAGCTCCTAAGAGGTCTCTTTGGAACAATCAATAGGCATACTAGGTCATTCATGTCTCAATTCCTAGGTTCCGTGTCCTAAAAGTGCATTAGATGCCTCTCGGGAACTCCGGCCGTACCGAGTTCATAGAATCTTCAGATACAGTATAACCAGGGGTCTTAATCCTATGAAGTAGCTAATTTCATATAGGTGGACAAGTTCTGATCACAACCTAAGTTGGTCAATCCTTAAGATGCTAGCATACAAATCTATCAGACTTCCTAATTCGGTATTATAACAGTAATCGTACTATATTAACATAATTACGCTAACCCAAACTTCTATCATGGCAACATACAGATAAATTAAGCTATCATGGTAATATCGGAATGCGTTATTAAACATAAAGAGTAAGAATACATGTTTAATACAAAAGACAAGCGTTTCGAATAAAACCTGAAAAAGCCGAACTAATCTGCCCAGGATCGCAGGGACACGCCGGGATATCCTCCGGAAAATAAAAGCTAAGCTAACTACTACTAAAAACTACTAAAAATATTGAAAATATAAATTGTATTGCAAGTTGAGTGTGTGTTGGAATGGATGGAGAAAGGCCCTTTAAATAGACTTGGAATTCTGCCAAATACGCCTGGCAGGCCGTATGGCAGGTCGTATTTGGCAGGCCGTATGCTTGGCAAGCCATTTGGTGGCTCGTGTGGTGGCACGTATCTGGCAGCCCGTTTCCATAGTGGCAGGCCGTATGGCAGGCCGTGTGGCTTGCTGATCAGGGCCTGATTCACTGGATCGTAACTTGATTTCTTGTCTTTCACCGTTTTCGCTCTAGAATATTCGTTTTAGCTCCGTTTTACTTGATTCTTTTTGCATCGCCTTTGTAATTACTTAATCTACAAAATCAACTGAAAAAATGATAATTTTGCCGACAAAGTTTTAATCTTTATTGTTTTAGGGCCTGATTTAGGGGGTAAAAACGTGACTTTTTGCCCGATATCACCGGGGAACCTTTTATATTCCACCATATTACCAGCAGACGTACCAGCTACCTCGTTGCTCCTTAGCTTAAATCTCTTTGACAAATCACTATATTTATCTATTGAAGTATTATCATGAACTCATCGGCATCTGGTAACAATAATTACCATACCAAATACCGAGAGGCATCAATCGATAATCTCGAATTTCTCAGTGATTCTACGACAACAATTATATATATATATATATATATATATATATATATATATAACTTCTATCTCCTGGATTTATGAACTTCAATTCTGAATTTCTGAAAAGCGCTTTAGCCTATGAATCAGTTTTCTGAGTTTTGAAAAAGCTAATGGAGCAGTGAAAACTGAAGACTGCCTTAACAGTCAAAAGTTTGATGATAAAGAATGGAGTGTTGAAAAAGCACAAAGATTTTGATACTGAAAAAAAAAGAAAAAATTAATTGAGCAAACCATGAAGGAGATTCGGAACAAATCACAAGGACTAAACTTGTACATAAAGAATCCTGATGATTCTGTTCTGACGAAATCTTTAACGAATACCTTGCTCCTGATTCCACACTTTTACGGACAAATATTCATCATCATCCATCGATATTAGAAATTCTAAGATATCATCGTATCTTTCATTATAAATATCCTCGATATTTCTGAAGATATTTTCATAACTATTCTTATCTGAAATCATTTATCCCTTCACACTATCAGTGTTACATCATAAAGGAAACTGTTTAGTTTCTATATTCTGTAAATCTTCGAGTTTAAAATATGAACGGTTTGAAGTAGTGATGGAAATTGATGCATGAGTTAGTATAATATATTGACACTTGATCAACGTGATTATATTACAGTAAGTCATGTTGAGTTTCTAATGGAACTTGATGATTCACAGACCATAACGTCATCAGGTGCCATGTTACACGACTCTTACATTCTACTTAATCTCCAAACATACAAAGAACATCTCTTCCTGATAGTTCTATCTTTTCTCTTGAATTCTGGTAATTTAACCAATCAAGATCGTGCTATTACAATCTCTCTCTTAGAACGTTAGTTATGTTCATTCGAAACTTCATACCTACGAATTTTGGACTATTATTCGCTTGACTTAAAGTTGGGAAGAGAAAACAAAAGTATGGAACTCCAAAATATAAAGGAAACGAAGAGGGTAGATTTATAGTGAAAAATCAGACAGAGCAATCGAGACAGATCATCACATTTAATCAAAGAGGATTTTAATTTCCTTAATTACCAGAGAATCAAATCTTATTACAAAGATTTCCTCTAAATCCCTTGAATTCCGAAAATCAACCGTGACTACGTCAAAAGATATGACGAAACTTTATTTTCTCATTTCACTCTTTTGCGATAGTTTCACTCGTACTCTTCACATAAACGCATTGTTTTATCTATATTACTCAATGATGATAAAACTTTAATTTTCAGCTTGTAGGCGTCATGAAAACATATTTATTGTCAGCCATGACCATCCCAATCAAATTTCGGGACAAAATTTCTTTAACGGGTAGGTACTGTGACAACCCGAAAATTTTCGATCAAATTAAAACTTAATCTTCAAATGATTTAATGTTCCGACACGATAAACAAAGGCTGTAATGTTGAAATCTCAAAAACTTTGAACTGTGTTTCATATATTCATTTGACCTTCGACTATTTCCGACGATTCACGAACCACTATCTATAAATAAATACATATATATTTAAATATAAATATATAAATATGAAAGAGAAACTTATGTGATTTAATTCATTTGTGTAAATAAAAATAATATATATTATTACTATAAATCTATATATATATATATATATATATATATATATATATATATATATATATATATATATAAAGTGTATTGAATATATATATATATATATATATATATGATTTAGAATTTATTTAATAAATGCTCGTAGCACTCGTTTGTCATCTTGATAGTTATTAATCAAGTTAAAAATGAACTTATGTGATTTTAAAATAAACGGTGATCCAAAAATGAGTAATATAAATTTTAGGCTTATTAAAAATGTATTTAAGAACTATTTGTTGAATTTTAAATTTTTTTTATATTTTACTTGGGGTTGGGAGTGAATAATTAATGTAATTTTTATTTCATAATTAATGAGAAAATTTTATACCATAATGACCAAAATAAATATAAATAATTACTGTGAAAATATAGGATTTTTCTGAACACTTTTATTCGCCATTGAGTTACACAATGGAGTACGATATACCAGTCCAGGTAAAACTGTCGGTAGAGTACATACAAATTCATGGCTGCTACTTTTAAAAATCACTATTAGTTTACTATTGCATGTGCACGACGATTATTGAATTCTTATAGAATATATATATATATATATATATATATATATATATATATATATATATATATATATATATATATATATATATATATATATATATATATATATATATGTTACTCTAATATATCCATCTATCTAGTATCTGTATATATGTTTGTTACATATTCAATCACCACACTTAAAATCCATCACCATGTTTGTTGAACTCACCATCGTAAACCACACATCACCACCCTACAAACCATCATCTAGTCGATTACTATCTTTATGATATCCGGGTTTCCTTTTATTCGATAACCAACCAACAACACCATTAAAACACCAAAGCCTGATGTCCTCCTGTTCCTGTTTTGGTCGAACAACACAAATCACCAAGACTACACCCGGTAACCACCACAGACCCATGAACATCATCACCTTCGTCACCTTAACACATTTCCTGTTTCTATCATTTTGAACACCATTAACCACCTTCACTGCCATGGTGAATCACCAAAAACTACCACTATCATCGTTGTACCTACTACAGCCCCACACCGCTGTTTCTTTCTGTTTTTTTACTCAGTCCGAGAGCCATCCACAACCACCATCGAAACCATTAAATTATTGTTACCTACTGTATATATTTTTTTCTTTATAAACCGAAAACCACCATAAAATACCCATTATTGTTGCTGCTATATCCTATCCGCTTTATTGCTCGATCGGTTAAAACCCAAACTAAACGAATATGATAACAGGACGAAGAAGATGATTAAATAGTGACAAAACCAATTTTATTTCAACTCACTGTTACAACGATGATGAGTTTATAAATGGTGTTCTGCTGTTTTTGGTATACTTCTGTGTAAAACCACACCCATCAAGACCACCGTAATTATTTAGTCGCTATCTAGTGTTTCTATTTATTAATACAGCGACATTTGATGATGACAGTATAAACGATAATTACAGGGCTTATAATTGGGCTGTGAACCTTGTTTAGTTAATGGATTGTTTATTTATATTTGGACTGTTATGATTATGCTTGTGGGCCGAGATCCAGTTACGTTTTCTGTTGGGCCAAAAGATGGTTTTCTGTTGGCCAAAAGATGAGTGATGATGAAATTGTTAAATGAAAAAAAAAGGAAACAGAAATATACGGGTAAGTAGATTCAGGCAGTCAAACAAATCAGAAATGAACAAGAAGAGGAATGGTTGAGTATGTGTTTGGGTGAGCGAGAGGTCACGGGTTCGAGTCCGGTCCAGGGCATTTCTTTTTAGAAAAAGCTTTTAATGGGGTATACACTCTTATTTTTTATTTTTATTTCTATCATTATTATCATTAATTATTATTATGATTATTATTATTATTGTTATTATTATGATTATTATTGTTATTGTTTTTATTAATACTATAATTATTAATATAAGTATCATAATTGTTATTACTATTATTATCATAAATATAAGTATTATATCTATTATTATTGTTACTATGAGTACTACTTATGATATTATTACTAATTTTAAAACTTTAATACTATTATCATCAAGATGAAAAGGTTTATTATTATTATCATTATGAAAATAATACAAATTATTATTATTTTCGTAAATATTAATATTATTATCTTTTTATAAATAATAGAATTGTTAATATTAACATAAGTATTATTATTTATATTATCATGAGTAATATCATTATTATTATCAATAAGAGAATTAATAACATTATTACCTTTATTAATAAAATTAAGTATTATAATTATTATTATTTTTACCATATTTAATATAATTTTAGTATTGTTATAATTACTATTTTTAACAAACAAATGAAATATATATACATGTATATAAAGATACTTAATATATATGACATAACAAAATTAATATTTTATATACAAAATGAATATATAAAACATATATATATTAGTAATATAAATATGATATAAATAATAAATTTATATATATATATATATATATATATATATATATATATATATATATATATATATATATATATATATATATATTTGTTAAATTACAAGTACATGGTTTAATATATATATACGAATGACATAGGTTCGTGAATCCGAGGCCAACCTTGCACTTGTTCAGTGACGTCGTATGTATTTTTACTACGAAATACAGTATTGTGAGTTTCATTACTCCCTTTTTATATACATGCACTGATTTTACTAATGTTTTATGAAATAGACACAAGTGATCAAAAACTACATTCTATGGCTGGATTATGAATATTGAATATCACCCCTTTTTAGCTTGGTAACCTAATAATTAGGAAACGGGTATGGCCCCTAATTGACGCGAATCCTAAAGATAGATCTATGGACCTCGACAAGTCCCATCTGGGGTACGAATGCTTTAGTACTTCGAGATTATTATTATTATACAGACGAGAGGTTCTGTTTGGGGATATTCTATGCATTAAAGTTAAGTCGATTATCAAGCGTTCACCATATGAATGATTTTTAATTCGCGAGTTACGCTTGTTATTTTGTACTCGGGTTACGTGTATAATTAAATATATGATATCTTTTGGTGTATTAAAATGATAGAAATGAATGTTTATGATAAACTAATGAACTCACCAACCTTTGGTTGGCACTTGAAAGCATGTTTATTCTCAGGTATGAAAGAAATCTTCCACTGTACATTTGCTCATATTAGAGATATTACTTGGACTCATTCATGACATATTTCAAAAGACGTTGCATTCGAGTCGTCGAGTTCATCAAGATTATTACCAAGTCATTTATAATTGGATATATTATGAAATGGTATGCTTGCCATCAACTTTCGATGTAATGAAAGTTTGTCTTTTAAAAACGAATGCAATGTTTGTAAAATGTATCATATAGAGGTTAAGTACCTTACGATGTAACCAAGTGTAATGTATTCGTCAAGATGGATTAGGACAGGTCGCTTCAAAAATATTTACATAGTGTGATTAAGTCTAGTGCTCAATTATATACATTACAAACCCTAATTGTTATAAATCAGTTTTTTTTTTAACAATTATATAGTGTGATCAAGTCTAGTGCTCAATTAATGATGTTTTGTGTTGTCGTTTATCGTTTGATTGATCAATTGTTGTTGTTTGCATGATAAACGAATTTGTATCTTAATGATATGATACAGTTGACTTGTGATCTGATCTTATAACATGTTTAGATGATTAGATCTCGAAAAGTTATTAATTTTGGACTTTGATTTCGCTTGATTTCGTTATCGTATGCTCAAGATATGCTTAATCGAAGTTTTGACTAGGTTATGTTCGTAATCCGAATTTTCTGAGTTGTGTGCTTTGTAATTTGGCTAATGAATTGTATACTATTGTATTCCTTGTGAAAAATCATGCATGTTAGACTCAAGATTTGCATCAAAATCTTTTGTAATGCTTCCGTTATGTCAAAACGAAGATTCGTGTTTTAAAGTGTGCTGAATTTATTTTCAAAGTTAAACAAAATTACCTATAGTGAACTAGAAATTGATTGAGGCTTTGATCTTCTGGAATATGTTAGTTTATATGTTACTTTATGTATTTCATTTGTATACTAACTTCTGAAAATGTGTTTTGCCATGAGATATAGGCTTGGTCAAATGACATGTCTGTTTGTTGATTAAAACTGAAGAGTCTGTAAAAATTGGATAATCTGTACTAATTGGCTAAAGGAAAGTTTTTGATTATTTTATCACTAAAACTTTGAGATGTTTTGAGATATCTCCAATTGTCCGTTCGTCAAATATTTTTGAAGCGACCCATCCTAATCCATAAGGGCGAATACAATAACATATGATTCCATTGCGAGGTATTTGACCTCTAAATGATACATTTTACAAATATTGCATTCGTTTTTAAATTACAAACTTTCATTTCATCGAAAGTTGACAGGCATGCATACCATTTCACAATATATTCAAACTATAAATGACTTAATAATAATCATGTTGAACTCAACGACTCGAATGCAACGTCTTTTGAAATATGCCATGAATGACTCCAAGTAATATCTTTAAAATGAGCAAATGCACAGCAGAAGATTTCTTTCATACCTGAGAATAAACATGCTTAAAAGTGTCAACCAAAAGGTTGGTGAGTTCATTAGTTTATCGTAATCAATCATTTTCATAATTTTAATAGACCACAAGATTTCATTTTTCATAAATAACATTATGCTCGCAAGTGTATAAAAATCATTCGTATGATGAACACCTGGTAACCGACATTAACATAATGCATATAGAATATTCCCCGCATACTCGCAAGTATGCCATATACCGAAAATCGCAATCACCATTTAAATTGAAGTACTAAAGCAGTTCAAATTCTCTGACTGGGGCTGGTCAGTGCCCGTAGATCTATCTTTAGGATTCGTGTCAATTAGGGGCCATTTTCCTAATTCTTAGGTTACCAAGTTAAGGGGTAATATTCGGTATAGTAATCCAACCATAGAATGTAGTTTCAGTTTACTTGTGTCTATTTCGTAAAACAGTTATAAAAG